>NW_026712720.1:0-54703 GCF_030625045.1 Achroia grisella
TTCGTAGTTACCTGTTGGGGCGTCGGCAGCGTATTCGCATAGATGACGCTTTGTCTACTTGGTGCCTTACGTCAGCTGGCGTGCCTCAGGGTGGTGTCTTATCTCCTCTATTATTCGCTTTGTTTATTGGCTCTATCACTTCTACACTTCAATCTTCCTACCATCTTTATGCAGACGATCTCCAAATCTACACTCAGGCTACCTTGGTAGATATTTCTCAAGCCATTTCCACAATTAATGATGATCTTGCCCGTATATCTGCCTGGAGTAAGTCTTACGGCCTTGTTGTGAACCCCTCGAAGACACATGCCATCATTATAGGTAGCTCCAGATATATTTCGCAAATATCTTGGAATGACCTTCCACCTGTAGTCTTTGATGGGGTCCTTATTGAATACAAGAAATCTGTAAGAAATCTTGGCGTTGTTTTTGACTGTACTTTGTCTTGGTCTCATCAAATCTCCGAGGTCAGCAAAAAAATGTTTGCGGCAGCAGGTAGCTTAAACAGATTGCGTAACTTTCTCCCTTTTGAAACCAAAATTGCACTTGCTCACTCCTTACTTCTTCCTATCCTCGATTACGCAGACTCCTGCTATTTAGATCTCACTGAAGAGCAACTAAATAAACTTGAGCGACTTCAAAATTTATGTATACGTTTCATATTTGGTCTGCGCAAATATGATCATATTTCCCATTATCGTACTCAACTCAAGTGGCTCCCTATCCGTCTTCGTCGCAACTTACACATCCTTTCACTCCTTTACAGCATTCTCTTTAACCCCCACACTCCCGATTATCTAAAAGACAGTTTCACATTTCTCAGTGAGAACAGTAGCTATCCGTCGCGTAATGTTAACAACCTCCTTCTCAGATATCCTTCTCATTCCACTTCCTTCTATTCTAAATCCTTTTCTGTCCAGGCTGTCAGGTTATGGAACGCACTCCCCCCTTGCATTCGGAGCATTCAGTCACTTGCTAGTTTCAAAGTCTCTGTCAAATCCCACTTTCTTTCCCTTTAAGTTCATATTGTCCTCTTTCTCATAATTCCCTTCATATTTTCTGAAGATATGTGCATTATTAAGTATATGTATGTTTACGTATGTTTATATTTTATTATATATATTAATAGATATATTTATGTACAAATGTATATTTATGTTCATTACGTGCACCACCTACTATTTTCTTATCTTAATGTTACTTTCTCTACTGGTAGTCTGGAAGAGATTGCTTAGCGATAAGACCGCCTTTTGTATCAGTTTATGTATTATATCATTTTGTGTGTTTTCTTTGTCTGGTGCAATAAAGAGTTTAAATAAAATAAATAAATAAAATAAATAAAGTAATCAGTTGTAGGAGAAGGACTATAGACAACGCCTAGGAGGATTTTGGAATGAGAAAGACTGACTTCAGTGAAAAGGTTCTGCTTCAGTGGAGGGATTGTTACTACTTGAGCAGGAAATTATATTGTATGGAATATGTGAACGCAGGTAGATAGCAACACCACCACCACGCTTACCAATACGATCGTTTCGGATAAGAGCAAAGCCAGGCAATGAGTAACAGGAAGATAGTAGACAAGGCTTCAGCCAAGATTCAGATACTAAAATAGCATGTATATTGCTGACATCAAAAGACGCCAGCATATCTGGGAAATGAGCAGGAATGCTCTGCGCATTAATATGCACAACATTAAAATTTTTATTTACAGTGGCAAACTCAGCTTGCAGAATTTCGTCTAAGGGAGTAGGTAAACTGTAAAAGCTAGTGTCACTAACGCTAGAAAAAGCGAAGTGAAAACTTTCGTTTTGCATCATTGACATCATTACTCGCACAAATATATACTTATAAACAATAAATCAATAATATACAATAACAATGAATTAAGATATACCTAACTATAATAATAATAAAAAAAAAATACAAAGACAGTACCTCTACCCGCCAGTTGAACAGTAAGATATGGACACATTTTTATAATTCGGTACAATATTACAAGTAAGTTTTAATTCAACAATTAACTTAACATTGCATATAAAAAAAGTAGTATTAAGTAAAAGTAAGTACGTCAAGTAGTAAGAACAAGGTAAAATAACGATAAGAAATAATTTTTAATCATAGATTCGATGTCTATGATTGATGGCAGTATGAAATTACATAGATCGAAGTGAAATAAATAAATATCCAACCGTCCCACTATAATCAGTTGAACATTGATATCTCATCCGTCACGGAACCAGACGTTTCATGTTTACCCACACGAAACAGTACAAAAGTAAATAAATGCAGCACTGTACATGAAACCATCAGGAGAACAATTATTTATTCAGATGAATTTGGCAAGGATTTAGGTAGTTTATTATCGAACTGTCTCTCGCAACAAGTAATAAATAATTGTTTTCCAGGATCAGGTATATATAAGATTATAAGAAATATAGTAAATGAAAAATATGATATTCACACGACCCTAGTAATAGCGTTAGGGAATTGTTTGCATATGCGTAAATCTGATATAGTTAATTTAATAAAATCATTATATAATATAGTGGAGCTTGGTATAGGTAAAATATTATTATATAGTATAAATAATTTAATTTATTCGATGACATATCATTGTAATGATATATTTTATTTTGAAAGTAACAAATTTGTTACAAATTATTATATGACGGGAGGTAATTTTTATCTTCCTAAAAAACAAAAAAAGACTATTGCTAGTTTACTAGCGTATAACATTTATGATCCCATTATAAGTAGTATAACGGATTTAATTAGTAATATTAGTAATTATACTAATAATGTGACATGTGTTAATTTAAACTAACATCTACGACATTGGTTAAGCCACAGGATATGGTCATTATTCATCAAAATATTCGTGGCTTCTCCAGCAAAGAATTAGAATTAAGTCTTTTCTTAGAATCTAACAATGTACGGGTGTTATGTCTGACAGAACATTGGCTTAAATAACGAAACTGGAAAAGTTAATTTTCAAAATAGCAAAATAGCTTTAAATATTAATAACAAATTGGTAAATTCCGACACAGAGGTCGCGGATACATTCGAATCTTATTTCACTAATATTCCATTAATTACGACACAGGCTCTAAAATCTTCCCCGTCTGCTGCTGAAACTTTGCTAACAGACAATGTTAGCAAGTCATCAGCTGTATTTAACTTTAGACATACATCATCAGTAGAAATAATGAAAATATTCAAACAGCTTAATAATAAAAAAACAGAGGATCTATGGGGTATATCTGTTAAAATACTGGATACTATAATGGAAATTATTGCGCCCTCTCTTGCTTTTATTTTCAATAAATGTATAGATGAAGGTAAATTTCCTAACATAATGAAAATTAGTAAAATCATACCGCTTTTTAAATCTGGAGATAGGAGTGACCCAATAAATTATAGACCTATATCTATACTCCCAGTGTTCGCGCCATTTATAAACATATCAAGTGGTATGGTATTATTCCCCATATCCTAATCCCTTTCCCGCGCACAGTATGTCAACTGAGGTCGCCCGACGACCTCGTCTACTAACGTGAATGGTGACATCTCGTCCCAACCGCTCCGCTTTAAATTAATTAATATAATATTGACATTAACAATAAGTAACTTTGTGTGCGTGCCTGTGTTAAACTTAGTATTCATCGAGTGCAGCAGCTGTGCAAGAATACACCCGCTCTCCAGTCGCAGGTACGTCCTGTGCGCCCCCTTTATTTCATTTCCATACAGTCCACTTACCTTACCCGCTAACCCCCATTTCTCCATGGTACGCCTTCGAGCCGGATACCTACCGCTTAAATACTATAATTAGGACGAGATTTACATCCCCGCATTGATAAGTACATAATTTCATTATATTATACCGCCCGCTATAAGCCATACCGCTTCTTTGTACTTATTCGTATATTCACCCGCGCATACGCATTTTCTGTACTTAATATATTAGTACGCCATACCTATAATATTTTCTAATAATTACCGCATTTACCGCTTAATTAATAATAATACTTTATTATTTGTATAATACATATTACGCAGTAAGCGTACATACCTTTTTTTTTTTTTTTAACGTGTGGAAAAATCTTCAAAAGACCGTCACCCCGCCGGAGGGATGGCGAGGTGGTGTGTGGGACTTGTACCCACTAAAAAACCACACGGTGTACCTACGAGCGCCTATGCCGGAGCCAGGGGATTCGCAAGTGCATTCTACCCCAGCTCCGACGGCGACGGCCCGCCCTGTAGGTGTTGTAGGGCAGGCCCCATCTCGTTTTGTGGTTAGGGCGCCCTATTTCGCCCTACTCCATTGTGGAGGCGTGTGGGTACACGCGCACACCTCCGGGGCCTTTGGATTGGGGGGACTGCCTCCCTCTAGGCAGTCACCCGGGCCCCAGTGGGGGATAGAGGGGGCGGAGTTGGGTACGCCCCCACCTCTAGGCCTGGCTCTTCTGCGGTGGAGGGAAGCGGGACGAGCTGACTCCCGCTCCCTTTCCGCCGCCTCCTTCCGCGAGATAACTTCCTCGCAGAAGGAGCTCACCGCCAGCCACGATCTCTCGCTACTGACCATCCTCCGAACTAAATTCGGCAGCGAGAGATCGTCCCCCACTATTCGTGTGAGGACACGGCGCTCACTCTCGAACGCTGGACATTCGTCCAGCGTGTGTTGCGCCGTGTCCTCAACACCTCCGCACTCGTGGCAGCCGGTCGTCGGCTCCTTCCTCGCCACATGACACAGATACCGCCCGAAGCATCCGTGCCCGGACAGTATCTGCGTCATGCGGTACGTCAGTGGCCATCTCCTATTCATCCACCGTTTGAGGATGGGACGGACAGCCTCGACGGTCCTCAGGCCGGCCGATGGACTGGCCAGCCTTTCTCTCCACCTGATCCTGAGGATCCGCCGAAAGTCGGACCTCCGCGCTCCAATCTCATGGCCAGCGGGTGCCTCACCCATGGAACGTCGCTCCGCGCGCCAGTGATACACTGACGCGTGGAGCTCCGCTACCAAGTCCCACGGAGGAGACCCCGCCAGCAGACCCGCCGCTTCCCCGGATATGGTGCGGTAGCCTCTAATGGCCCTGATGGCCATGGCCCTGTGTGGCCTGTTAAGGCAGGCCACATTTTCCCTACCTAGGGCCCCCACCCAGATGGGGGCCCCGTACAGGGCCATGGACCGCACCACGCCGAGGTATAGGCGGCGGGAACCTTCTCCCGGGCCCCTCACATTTGGCAGCAGCCAGCTAAGAGCGCCGGCGGCTGCCATAAGGCGAGGGACCAGGTTCCGGAAGTGAGCGCGGAAGCTCCAACGACTGTCCAGGTCAAGCCCCAAGTATCGAATACAGGGCTTGACCCCCACCCTCTGGCCACTGACGACCAGCTGGGCATCCGGAGGTGGCGCACGCCGAGGCCCATGAAAACACAGGACCTCGGTCTTCTCCAGCGCCACCTGGAGCCCGAGCCTTCTAATTCGGCCGACGACCAGCGCCACGCTTGCCGTGGCAAAGCGGGTAGCCTCCCGTAGGTCCCGCCCCCGGGCAGTGACCAAGGTGTCATCCGCGTAACACACGAGGTCAGTGCCCGGTAAAAGGGCGCCCCGCAGGTTCCAATCATACCCGATGTTCCACAGGATCGGGCCCAGAACCGACCCCTGTGGAACACCGCGTTGCATGTCCCTCGTCACTACAACGCCGTTCCGCCCCGTGCATAGCACAGACCTGTCTTCGAGATAGGCCCCGATCACGTCCCGAATGTAGGGAGGCGCGCGATGGTATTTCAGCGCCTCCCTAATAGTCGCAAAGGGCAGGGTGTTGAAGGCGTTCTTTATATCCAACGAGACCGCCAACAACACCCCACCCTGGGACGTCGCCTCTTCCGAGAGGGAGCGCACACGCGAGATCGCGTCAATCGTTGAGCGCCCCTCCCGGAACCCGAACTGCTTCGGGCTGAGATCAGGACCTACCTGAGACAGGTGTTGGACGAGTCGGCCCGCCAAGATTCGCTCGAAGAGCTTGCCGATCTCGTCCAACAGCACTATGGGGCGGAACGCCGAGGGAACCACCGAACCTGCAGGGTGCTCCGCTTTGCGGAGCAGGACCACTCTACCCGCTTTCCACTGATTGGGAAACCGTCCCGACTCCAGACACGCGTTGAACAAGCGCCGGAGTCGGGCCCCTAGGGTGTTTAGGGCCAAGGCCAGGACGCGGCCGTGGATACCATCCGGACCCGGGGCGACATTCTTGCCCCGGAGTTTATCCACGGCCGCGGCGAACTCCTCCACGGTGATGGCAGGAACCGCAGCAGCGCTGACGCCGCTGGCCTCTCCATCACTGCCACGCGGCATCATCGGAGGAGGTGTGAAGGGAGGCTGTCTCGGGAACAGCTCCTCCAACACCTCCCCCAACTGCTGCGGCTGGAGACCCTCTGCCACGGGGGGCGCCCAGGGGCGTAATTTGCCCCTGACGAACCTATAAGGACGCCCCCATGGATCCCTGTCCAGGGTCTCCAGGAGTTCTTCCCTGGCTGTCTCCTTGGCCCTGCTGATGGACAGCTGCAGAGCTTTCTTCCTCTCTTTGTACTGCTCGTACAGCTGTGCTTCCTCGTCGGCGTCGCGGCCCCGCCTGAGTCGGCGGTGCCTGGTGTACCGGCGGCGGGCGGCGGAGCACTCCTCCCTCAACGCCGCTATCTCCTCCGACCACCAGTACACCTGACGCCTAGGAGGTCGAGGGCCGGCTCGGGGCATCGCCGCGTCGCAAATGTGCGACAGAGCCTCACCGAACCAGCCCACCTCTACGTCGACCTCCACAGGCCCCTCCGGTATTGGAACCCAGGCCTGGACGATGGAAGCCTCCATCAGCACGTCTTTATTCAGACGTTTCAACACCCATCTGGGGAGTTGTGGGACATTCCTCTCCTGGCGACCGGGGTGCGGAGCTACGGGTGAGGGGAGAACGTCTATCCGAATGTAACGATGATCGGATAGCGTCTCCACCTCATCCAACACCTGCCAGCTCCGCACCCTCTGTGCGATCGCTGGACTGCAGAGGGATACGTCGACATGCGACTCCCCCTGCTGTCTCACGCACGTGGCGGCCGACCCTCGGTTCAACACCACCAGGCCGGCCGCGGCCGCCCAGTCTTCCAGGACCCTGCCTCGAGAGTCGGTGATGGGGGAGCCCCATGCCGTGGATTTGGCATTGAAGTCCCCCATCACCATCATTGGACGGGCCGAGTATAGCTCCAGAGCGGCCCCCAGCCCGTCCATGAACTGCTCGAACTCGGCGAGAGTCCTGTTCGGAGAGAAGTATGTCCCGACAACGACGGTTTCCCCCAACTCACTCCTATGTACCCCGCTCCGCCGAATAGGCGGCTGACGAGCGGGGTCGCGGGGTTGCCCGCGCCGACAATGGCCACCAGGCCAGAGGGGTCGCCGAACCAATGGTCACTTCGTGGGACACGATATGGTTCGGCGACCACTGCAAGGTCAACTCCCCACTGCGCCGCGCTCTGCAGAAGCAGATCTTGGGCGCGCGCGCAGTGGTTGAGATTCCCCTGCAGGAGGCGATGGACTGCCATTATTGACCGGTGTCCATCACCTCAGCCTCTCCCCGGCGACCATTGCCGCGGGCCGACGACAGTGCGGATCCCCTCGATCTCTTGGACCGGGACTGGGGGCACTTTTTGGCCCCCACCCGGTGGTCAGCTGGGCGACCTGCCGCTGCGCAAACCACGCAGTGTGGGGCCGCCGAACATCCGGCCGCTTTGTGGCCGGGAACCCCACACCGGTAGCACAAGCCACTCCGGTCCTCCTCGTGCGAGCACCTGGCCACCACGTGCCCGCTCTCCAGGCACCTGAAGCACCGGAGTGGCTTCTGCCGCAGCAGTTCCACAGCGGCTGAGACCCAGCCGATCCGGATCCGCCCTGCCGTCGTCACCTTCTTAACCGCGGCCAATGGGGCCCGCACCCAGCAGGTGCCCAGGCCCGACGCGCCGCGCCGAATTTCCCCGACATTGACGGCGTCCGCCGTGCACTCGCCGTGCTGTGCCACGGCGGCCGCCACCTCCTCCCGGTCGGTACCGTCATCCAGGCCCATGACCCTCATTTCGGCCGTCTTGGTGGGCCTGGCAATGCGGACTGTACCTTCCGGGAAGACGTCCCGGAACTTCGACGCGAGCGCGTCGGCCTGGTCTCCCGTTTGGGACCCTGGGATCTCTAGGATCCGGGCCCCAGTGGCCGCGGTCTTAAACCGCAGGCTGTTTATGCCCAAGGAGGCGAGGTCAATTTTGTCCTTCGCCTCCTTGAGGACCTTTGAGTAGGTCATTCCCGCCGCTTCCGCCTCCGGACATAGGGAGACGACTACGGCCGCCGAGCGCGGTGCACGCAGTTTGGATGGTGACGGCGGGGCCGGCTTACCCTTCTTTCCCTGAGAGGGGGCCCCAGAGCTCCTCTGAGTACTCTGGGTACTCTGGGTCTGCCTCTCAGGGACGTTGCGGTTTTTGCCGCCGCGTCTCACCACTGTGCTCCATCCATCGTTCGCGCGCCCCGCGCCCGACGGCCCCGGCTGTTGACTGCCGGATGTAGGCCTCGGAAGCGGCGGGAATTCGGCACCTCGTGCTCCCCGCAGATGGGGAGCGTCTCTGTATCCCGGTCCCCCTGCGCCGGGGATTCGGGACAAGACCTCGTACTGCCCGTCGCTTTGCAGCGGCGGGCGGTAATCAGGGCGGATTGATGCCGCCGGGGAGTTGAGGCCCAGGGCGGCCTTTATCTCCCTGATGCGTACATACCTACCTACATTAATTTGTATTTTTCAACGCCAATAATCGTAACGATAATGGAGTCGAATTTAAAAATGCTAGAAGCTAAAAACAGAGCTATATTTCAACGTATTACAAGATTGCGTGATACTTGTAAAAATCTGTCACCGTCGTCAATCGACTTACGCTCCTGCAGAGGCATTCATGGCGGACAGTGAAACCATTGATACACTGCGCCATGAATATATACAAAATTTAGATTCTATAAACGAGTTACAAATGCAGTTGAATCCTAAATTTGAACCTGATTACCAGGCACTTTTAACGTTTGAAGATATTTTTAGTCGAATAAAAAGATGTCGTTTAATATTAAGCGAAGCGAATAAGCCTTCGTCTTCACAATCGGTACCGCATAATAAATCTAGTATCAAACTAGAACCTCTCTGTATTCCTTGTTTTGACGGGAATATGTCCACGTGGTCTAGCTTTTATGAATCCTTTAGGAGTAATATTCATTGTAACACCGATTTAACCGATTCACAAAGAATTCAGTATTTACTTAGTAAATTAACTGGAAGCGCTCAAAAAATAATGGCCGGTATAATTCCGTCTGGTGATAATTATACTTCCATATGGGAAAGTTTAGTAAAGAAATATCAGGATAAAAGGGCCTTAGGTTCATATTATATTTCTACATTATTTAATATTAAATCGACCACAAATAATTCCGCTTCATTAAATAATTTCATCGAAACTTTCGATGCCGCTGTTGCTGCTATGCGTCAATTAAAGATTGATGATATGCAAGATTTTATTTTATTGAACTTAGCCTTACGAAAGGTGGATTTAAGTACTACACAGGCTTTCGAAATGACCGCTAGAAATAAAGATATTCCGAGTTATATGAATTTTGTGGAATTTATAAAAAGTCAGGTGAAAATATTAGACCGCACGAGTAATAATATTAATTCAGTAAGCCGCAATACATTAACTAATATTAAAAACAACCGCCCGCAAAATGTACATTCGTTTGTTACACGAAGTGACGCTTCTGGTCACCGAGCTCCTTGTTCTATGTGTAATACTTCGGAACATTATCAGTTATATACCTGTTCCACATTTAAATCAATGCCGCCGAAAAATCGATTAGATTTTATTAAATCTAAACGAGGTTGTGTAAATTGCCTTAGTATAACGCATTCTGTGTCCACTTGTAATTCTAAATACAAATGTAGAACTTGTAATAAGCGACATCATTCCTTATTACATTTAGATAAGGCACAAAATAATAATACACCGCTCTGCACTCATCGATCTAATGTGATGAGTGATCGATCTACGATCGCCGCTCCCGCACTCCCGCCAGTCCCCTGTCGTAATGAAACGCAATGTAATTTGACTCCTGACGGGACTCAAAAGCGCCCATTGAAATCGCGATGCCCGCACCTTTGTCGTTGTGTACTCGAGTACCTACCGCTACAGCAGCCATGCCTGGTGTTGTATGTCCAACGGGTAAAGTGCGTACAGAGGTACTTCTGTCTACAGCGTCTGTTATTGTTCGTAACTATAACAAAAATATAATACGTACTGTTCGTTGCCTTTTAGACAATGCTTCGCAACATAACCTTATTACGATTGATTGTTGTAAACAATTAAACTTAAACATTATTCCGCTTACGAATTCATTTTTAAAAGGTGTCGGATTAACAACGAGGCCTATAAAGGGCCATGTTAAATTAATGATTTCCGATAAACATAACGAACAAAGCTTCACTATAACGGCGTTAGTTGTCGATTGTATTACCGATCGGCTACCTATTGAATATATAGATACGTCTGTTATAAGTCATTTAGTCGACTTACCGCTTGCAGATCCTCACTGGCATATGCCAGGTGAGATCGAACTTGTATTAGGAGCAAATTTGTTCCCTTATATTCTTTTAAGTGGAAAAATAATAAGTCCACCCGCACCGCCAGCCATAGAAACTATTTTTGGTTATGTTTTTATTGGTGACGTTCCCTGTAAAAATGCGACCACATCTGATCGTGATCATACCGCGCCTCAACAAGACTCATCTTCCTCTGCTTTCTTAACATGTATTGAAAATAATCTTAATGATTCTCTCTCTAAATTCTGGGAATTAGAGGAGGTTCCTATAAATAAATATTTAAGTCCCGCAGAAAAGGAATGCGAGCAAATGTACTCTTCTACCGTGTCCCGCGACTCGTCAGGTCGTTATTGTACTGTTTTACCGTTTTATAAGGATCCTAGCGAGTTAGGTAATTCCCGTATCACCGCTTTTCGTCGCTTGCTATCGCTAGAACGCAAACTAGAAAGTACAGGTTTGCGCGCTGATTATAATGCCATCATAAAAGACTAAATCGCACATCCCGTGTAAAAAGGCCGCAACTACACTTGCGTCAAAAATGTTTTATTACATAAATAAAGCGAGCTTCGCGGTTTACACCTTCTGTCAAAATCTCATGAAGCTATTGACAAAAATGAAGAAATAAATGCAAAAATACTAAAATTTTGCGACTTTAGAAAACATAAAATTCCAGCATAAAATAGAGGTATCCGAATTTGCATTTATTCGCTTTACAATTATCCCGTTCATAAAGTCATAATTGTATTTACGTAAATTTTAAAAGAAGATTTACAAAAAAATGTTTAACGCAAATATACTTAAATACTTGTTCCTATATCTTACAATCTAGGACTATTGTGTAATTCTAATTACTTACTTCTTCTACGAAACTTTTAGCTGATAGTTTATGTGTGATTATTGTTACATACTTTCCCCCCAGCAAAACTTCACAATGCGTAAAGTGTAGTTGTAGTTACTTCTTTATTACACGTAACATTTCATACCTGATGTTGGGTAATTTTAAATACAGCATGTATTTACAATAAAAAAAAATAAGAATATGTTCATGTAATTAAAATTAAGTAAAAAAATAAACTATTTTTAGCTAATTGTATAAGCTGACGGGCACCAATGATGGATTATAGGAGGAGCAAGAAATCAGATGAATTTGCCAGGAATAGTAATAATAAATGATAGAAAAATCGATCTGCTTTTAGACATTTATCATAGAAGAGCGAATTGATAGAAGTGTATATAAAAACAATAGATAAAAAGAATACTTCTACTTTAAATATGGATAAACGAATATACAATTGCCAGTGAATCTTATTGTAGGTCTAACAGGAATTAACTAACGATGGTTTCCAGGATGGACCGCGTGGAACTAAATGTACCTTATATTGCTAGCAATAATATTCAATATTAATTCCCACTGTTCATAATAGGTACACATACAATACTAGCTGGTCCCGCAAACGTTACTTTGTTATAAATTACTAGCTGTGCTCGCGTTAAGTTTCAATAAAAAATATATCCTGTGTTATTCAGATGCATAAGCTATATTAGTGTAAAGTTTCGTAAAAATCTATTCAGTAGTTTTTGCGTGAAAGAGCAACAAAGATCCATACTTACAAACTTTCACGTTTAGAATATTATATTAAGATTAAGATTTCTGAAAACTATTAAAGTACTAATCATCATAATTTCAACTTGTGTCTATCCACAGTTGGATATAGGCCTGATGAAGGTGGTCCAAATCGAGAAGGTTGTCGATAACATACTAATAGACCAATCAAAATAAGAAGTAAACCAAAAATGTCATTGATCAAATTAATATGTTTCCACATAAAGAATCGCATTATCTCCGCAATCTAACAATGATAAATTCTAGATGAAAAGCATAATTGCGCTAAAATGCATCGTTTATACTTATAGTGCATTAAGAAAAACCCAGATTATGAAAATGTTACTCCAGCCTCTCAGAGATGGTACTATAATATTAGGTCCTTACATATGAAATTGGTGTTTTGTCGTACTGGCCACTTTGATCTCAAATATCTTCTCTTTCGCCAGGAATTCAAAGTTCAAATTAGTACAGTTATAGTACTCATGCATTTGTTTTTCGAAAACCGTAATCCATATGTTTTTTCCATCTTTGGTTTTTTCTTTACGTCACTGAGTTTACAAAATGGAAAACATAAAATATCGCGTTTTTTAAGAGTACGAATTCCGTCGTGGCACTAGTGTGCAGAAACGACTCGAAGAATTAATGATGTGTATGGCGATGGTGATCTGCAAAACAAGCCCCGTGAGTAGCCAGAGTCCAAGGTTGATAATGAAGAATTAAAGGCTAATGTGGAAGCGGATCTATCGCTAACCACGTCCGAGTTAACTGCAGGCTGCAGTGTTAGTAACAAAACTGTTTTAATCCACTTGAAGCAAATTGGGAAGGTGAAAAAAGCTTGAAAAGATCATGAATTGAATGGAGCAAATCGACAAACGCGCGTACACTGCTGCGTTATTAGCCAAACGGCATAATAATGAAGGGATTTTAAATCGGATCATTACCTGTTATGAAAAGTGGATCTTGTACGATAATCGGAAACACTCATCGCAATGGCTGAATCCTAGCAAACTAACCAAATCCTGCCCCAAGCGAAAATTCAAACTCAAAAAAAGTTACTTGTGAGCACTTAGTGGACTAGTGCCTGTGTTGTTCACTTCAGCTTTCTTATATCTGGCCAGAATATTACGGCAGATGTGTATTGTCAGCAATTGCAAACCATGATGGAAAAGCTAGCTGCTAAACAACCGAGACTGGTCAATCACCGTAGGCTACTGCTGCTTCAGGACAACGTTACGAAATTAGAAGAGCTTCAAATGTCCAATATATCCACCGTACTTCCCGGATCTTGCTTTCTTTCAAAATTTGGATAACTTCTTGCAAGGGAAAAAATTTTTTAGTAAAGGGATCAATAAAACTACCTATCAAATGGCAAAAGTGCATTAATGGCAATGGACCATATTTTGATTAAATAAATGTATTATATTTTGAAAAATCAACTGAAATTGGCGTTTTGTAAGGGAGTAATTAGGTTACTCCCTTACAAATTTCATATGTTAGGACCTAATATATTTACTACACGAGTTGGAGTAAAATTAAAGAGATTTCGGCAGATCCTCAATGTCCGGGGAAATTCCAAATAAAATACGCATTCGCTGATGAGACACCAAATAATAGACAAATAGAAGGGGAAGACTTATGAGAAAAAAAGAGCTGCACACAGCGAGCCTTCTGAAATCAAGCATTAGTATGATGCACCGCTACCGATACCTAAAATATATACAAAGACTTGATGAATCTATATAAAGATAATAACATACCACCACACTATCAGACGTTTTATAAGAACTTAAGTACTAAATCTAAGACTAAACTAAACTAAACCACAGAGTCCGATTCCAAAGTTGAGGATAATGAACATTAATAAAAATATCACTATTTTGAACATTTTTTGATTAAGTTGATTATGGAGGCAATAAACATTTCTTTAAAAATAATAATAACCCTGTTTGTTTTCATATACTCTAAATTAATTTGTCCCTATATTTATACTTTTGACTTACATGCACGCACATAATAGACTATTTACTGTAAGAAGTAGGTATTACATGATACAAATTAAATATTCAGTTACTTTCCGCATTATAAAAGCTATTTTTATAAATACACTAACTAAACTAAAATAAATGGCTCCCTAGAAATACGTAACTCGATGTACAAAAAATGATATTTCGTTAAATAACAACGTAATTATACTTGCAATTCTAGATTTTAATGAAATATAGGAGAGTATAAAGGCGTAAGTAGAGTTAAATTTGTTCATATATTTAAAAATACATAACAATAAAGCAATAATTGTAGTTACCCCTGCGAATGTTCTTTGTGTTTCGTGGAATACAGAAGTAACCGTGTTTTTTTAGATTATCTGGAAGTACATGAAGCTGTTCCTAAATTAAATGACACATGTAGTTGAAGGCAACTGTGACCTACGATTTTCTCTTTGAAACTTATTTCTAGAACTCATACAAAAAATATAGGACAGTTTTTTTAAGCTCCTGAAAAGTTGGTGAAAATCACTTACTTCCTTTTTCCACGAAGGGTGCGATATAGACAACCAATATTTATCTGAAGTTTTAAATACATCCGATAATATGGATGACGGTTACGTCATACCGCATCACCCTGTCATTAGGCAGGATAAAGACACCACCAAGGTCAGAATAGTCCTTGATGCAAGTGCTAAATGTCATAACGGCATTTCTCTAAATGATATTTTACATACGGGTCCTAATCTGCAAGCTGATTTATTTTTACTTTTATTAAATTTTCGTTTATTTCCAATCGCTATAACCGCGGATATAAAACAAATGTACCTACAAATTTTAGTAACCGACGAGTATCGTAAATATCAAAAAATACTGTACCGCTTTAATACGTCTGAACCCATACGTACCTTTCAATTTAATAGAGTTGCATTTGGTCTTAAGTCATGTCCTTACCTTGCCATGCGTACAATTCGTCAGCTTTGTGATGATGAACGCGATAACTTCCCGCTGGCTGCTTTTATAGCTGAAAGGGAACTGTATATGGACGATTTAGCTACGTCTATACTAAATGAGGTTGATGCTGTCGAGGCTACCGCTCAATTAATTAATATGTTTAAGTCAGGTGGCTTTCAATTAGTTAAATGGTCTAGTAATTCAAAGAACCTACTAGAGAGCATTCCTACACCGCTGAAACTTGCACAGCAAGTTGAGTTTGATAGACGTGAGTCCCTTAAGATATTAGGGCTCGAATGGAACCCGCAAGATGATATTTTCGTTTTTAAAATCAATTGTGATGACCGCTTGTGTACAAAACGTACCATACTTTCCCTAATTGCCCGATTATGGGACGTATTAGGTTTTGCTGCGCCTGTCGTACTTACCGCTAAACTACTTATTAAAGATCTTTGGCTGCAGAAAGTCGGTTGGGATGATGTACCTCCGACAAATATAACCGCTATTTTTACTACATTTAAACAACAATTACCGCTTCTTGCTAATTTAAAAATACCGCGTCATTTATCTGTCACGCAAGACTGTATAATAAATATCGTTGCGTTTTCGGATGCTAGTTTAAAAGCTTACGGCTGCGTTATTTACTTACATGTGACAGATCCCGCAGGCAATATATACGTGAGATTAGTCTGTGCGAAATCAAAAGTCGCACCCGTTAAGGTAGTCTCACTTGCGCGACTAGAACTTTGCGCCGCCGTTTTAATGTCTAAACTAACTAAACTAGTTTACGATGCTTACTCTTCACGCACGTCTGTACAGAACGTCTATGCATTTTCTGACTCGAAAATTGCACTCTCATGGATTCATTCTTCACCACATCGGTGGAATATCTTCGTTAGCAATCGTGTGGCTAAATGTCAGGAAAATTTACAATCAAAACATTTCTATCAGGTGGCTGGATTCAATAATCCAAGCGACTGTCTTTCAAGAGGTTTACTGCCTAAACAATTACTTACCCATGAGTTGTGGTGGAACGGTCCCGCGTGGCTGAGTAGCCCCGTCTGCTCTTGGCCGGTAGAGTCATTTACACCTGAAAAATATGAAAACTTACCTGAATATAATACTAAGACGTTCGTTACAGCTGCTTCCAATACTGTAGTCTCACCGCTTTGTGATCTTGCATCTAAAGTTTCATCCTGGAACAAATTATTACGAATTACTATACTACTAACTACTATATACTGCGATTTATACGCGTATTGCCCCGCTCTAAATATATTGAAACCGCTCATTTAAATATCGCTGAAAAATATATACTTACAGCAATTCAGGTCGCTCATTTTTCTCATGTTATTAGAGATCTTAAAAAGGGTAATTTACCTACTGGAACTCTGCGTAAATTAGATCTTTTTATTGATGACGATGGTATAATTAGGATCGAAGGTAGATTATCAAATGCTAACTTACCTTTCCAGGCAAAACATCCCGTTTTATTGCCTAAGCGCGACCATATTACTTACTTAATAATAGATCATTTTCACCGCGTGAACTGTCACACAGGTGCCATTCTTCTATGTTCTTTAATTCGCCAAAAATACTGGATATTGTCAGCCAGGTCAGTTATAAGACAACGTGTACATTCTTGTAATTTTTGTTTTAAATACTCACCTTTACATCCAAGTCCAAAAATGGCTGATCTTCCTGCTTTTCGTGTTCAAGAGACTAAAGCTTTTGTACATACGGGAGTAGATTATGCTGGCCCTATTAACATAACCCTTTGTCGACGCCGTGGACAAAGAAGTCAGAAATCATATATTTGTTTATTTATATGTTTAGTAACCAAGGCGGTTCACATCGAACTCGCCTCTGATTTATCTTCTGAATCGTTTATTTCCGCATTTAAGAGATTCATATCTCGTCGAGGTCCAGTTTCTTGTCTTTATTCTGACAACGGAACCAATTTCATTGGTGCTAAATCGCAATTAAATGAACTTTATACATTCTTAAATTCTGAAAATTATAACTGCATACTCCAAAATGACTTAAATCAGCGTAGAATAGAATGGCATATGATACCGCCCCGCGCTCCTCATTTCGGAGGAATATGGGAGACACAATTTAAAAGCATAAAAACCCACTTATTCAGAGTGATAGGGAAACAACTGCTTACTTATGAGGAGCTTTTGACGGTTTTGATCCAAATTGAAACTGTATTAAATTCCCGTCCTCTTTGTGTGTTACAAGAGGAACCGCATCCAGAACCTCTGACGCCTGCTCATTTTATTATGTCCTCACCTCTGCAGTGCTTACCTCTAACGCCACTTTCTGATATTCCGTTACGTACTCGTAAATCATTACTCGATCAAATGATCTATTCCTACTGGAAAAGGTGGCATTTAGAATATTTGAACAACTTACAAGTTCGCCAAAAATGGTTTAAAAATACAGATAATGTTAAGGTTGGTACTGTAGTGCTTATACATGATGATAACGTCTCACCACTGCGGTGGCCAATGGGTATCATTGTGAAAATATATCCAGGCTCAGATGGTATTGCTCGCGTAGCATCTGTTAAAACTCAAAATGGTTTGCTCAAGCGACCAATCGTTAAATTAAGCCCTTTACCTTCTCAATAAACTCTATTTTTCTTATAAACCGCATTTACTTATTATTTACCGCTAGGTGTATTCTATTAAGTTTTTCTTATTATGCTCTATAACTAATTATAAGTATGTTAGGAATATATATTATAATGTACACCCGCTTCATATATTGCTCTTCTTTGTATTTTCTTTGAGAAACCCTTAGTTTCTCAAGGCGGGGGGGGATGTTCGCGCCATTTATAAACATATCAAGTGGTATGGTATTATTCCCCATATCCTAATCCCTTTCCCGCGCACAGTATGTCAACTGAGGTCGCCCGACGACCTCGTCTACTAACGTGAATGGTGACATCTCGTCCCAACCGCTCCGCTTTAAATTAATTAATATAATATTGACATTAACAATAAGTAACTTTGTGTGCGTGCCTGTGTTAAACTTAGTATTCATCGAGTGCAGCAGCTGTGCAAGAATACAGCCGCTCTAAAGTCGAAGGTACGTACTGTGCACCTTTTCATTTCCATACAGTCCACTTACCTTACCCGCTAACCCCCATTTCTCCACCCAGCACTCAGTAAAATTTTTGAAAAAATAATCCTTATGCAGCTTGTCAGTTATTTCAATTTAAATAATTTAATCCACAATAGTCAATTCGGTTTTTCCAAAGGTCGTTCAACTACAGACGCAGGTGTAGAGTTGCTTAGACACGTATTTGCTGCATGGGAAACTAAAATGGATGCGATAGGTGTTTTTTGTGACCTTTCTAAGGCTTTTGATTGCGTTGATCATAATACATTGCTAAAAAAACTTGCTTTTTATGGCGTCAAAGACAATGCTTTAAATTTAATAAAATCTTATCTATCTGATAGAATACAGAAAGTGAAGGTTAGCAGCGCTACGTCTGACGGGTCACTTGTGCGAGTAGGTGTACCTCAAGGATCTATTCTCGGTCCATTTTTATTCCTAGTTTACATTAATGATCTCCCATATGCCATGCAGGATAGATGCGGCATAGTATTATTTGCAGACGATACTTCATTGATTTTTAAAGTTAATAGAATGACTAATAATTATGACGATGTAAGTAGTGCTTTGCGGCGTCTCCTGCACTGGTTTACAACTAACAATCTTATGTTAAACGCTAAAAAAACAAAATGTGTTAATTTCTCTCTGTCTAAAAGTTTTAATACTAATTGCAATATTAAATTAAATGACGAATCTCTCGAATTTATAGAATCTACTGTCTTTCTAGGAATCACACTAGATAATAAAACACAATGGGGTGCACAAATTCAAAGCCTTGCAGCGAAACTAAGTTCAGCAGCTTTTGCCGTGCGTAAGGTTAGACAGTACACTGATACTGATACTGCTAGATTAGTCTATTTTAGTTATTTTCATAGTTTACTCTCTTATGGAATATTACTATGGGGAAAAGCGGCAGATATTAAAAATATATTCATATTACAAAAACGTGCCGTTCGAGCGATCTACTGTATGTATTTATCAGTAATAAAACCATGAACTACCTACAGTTCAATAAAAGTAAAATAAGAGGAAGTTGCGAACAGTTTTGAAACTAGATATGCTTACATAGAACTCACATTACTTTAATGATTACAGTATAAGAAGGAACATCACAAACACTCAATCACGATCACCTTCTAGCGACTCGCTTGTTGCGGGCCGCTACCGCAGCAGAAACCTTCGGTGCAACTGACCCCCTAGCTTCTGGTGTAACGGAACTGACAGCTTCCGGCGCAACCGCAGTAGCGGCAGAAAGAGTGCCTATAAGTTTGTTTACCTCCGTTGTGGTGGTGATCCGATGTTTTGTGTCGTCATCTCTGGCGATAAACACAAGTCCATCGCGTGTCCAGCACTTCTTAATACCAAAGTGGCGTCGAGCACACATGAAAGCCTCGTGTCTCCCTTTAGTTAAAAACTCAGAGACTGTGATACCAGTATCCTTGAGCCCAGTCTTAGCAAGCCAGATTTTATTCCGTAAAGTAAGATCTGAAAATTTTACCAGGATAGGACGAGGCTTGTCACCAGATGTTCGTCCCACTCGGTGACACCTGCTGATGTTAACTACAGTGAAGCCTGGGATCTTCAATTTGTCTGCAACAACTTTGACTACATCTTGCGAAGTATTACTGCCACTGGACTCTTGTACTCCATGTAATAACAAGATCTTTCTTCGACTTCGCATCTCAAATCGGTCCATCTGGTTAGCTAGCAGTTCAAGCTGTTGCTGAAGGTTGCAGAAAGTACTTGTGACGAATGTTTGGAATACTACAAAGTCAGCAGTTATCGAAGACACAGTGCTTGGTGTGGTGCTTGGTGCTGTGCTAATCTTTTGCAAATCATTTTGAAAGACAGCCATCTTTTCGTTTAATTGTTTCATCATATTGAAAAATGTACCTTGTAGTGCGTCCATAGTGAGTTTTTGGAAGGAGTCAATGTTACTGGTACAGGTAGAAATACACTATCTCTTGTAGTTTGACATATCAAAACTTAAAAAAATATAGATATAATAATTATTTATTAATATAATCTGAGATCACTTTTTATTTGAGTGTATTGATGTGCAGCTACCCACAAAAAATTATATCTGGTATCTGTGTCATGTGGCGAGGAAGGAGCCGACGACCGGCTGCCACGAATGCGGAGGTGTTGAGGACACGGCGCAACACCCGCTGGACGAATGTCCAGCGGTCGAGAGTGAGCGCCGTGTCCTCACACGAATAGTGGGGGACGATCTCTCGCTGCCGACTTTAGTCCGGAGGATGGTGAGTAGCGAGAGATCGTGGCTGGCGGTGAGCTCCTTCTGCGAGGAAGTTATCTCGCGGAAGGAGGCGGCGGGAAGGGAGCGGGAGTGGACTCGTCCCGCTTCCCTCCGCCGCAGAAGAGCCAGGCCTAGAGGTGGGGGCGTATCCGACTCCGCCCCCCTCTATCCCCCATTGGGGCCGGGGTGACTGCCTTGAGGGAGGCAGTCCCCCAATCCAAAGGCCCCGGAGGTGTACGCGTGTACCCACACGCCTCCACAATGGAGTAGGGCGAAATAGGTCGCCCTAATCGTAACGAACGTAGAGCTCACCGCCAGCCACGATCTCTCGCTACTGACCATCCTCCGAACTAAATTCGGCAGCGAGAGATGGTCCCCCACTATTCGTGTGAGGACACGGCGCTCACTCTCGAACGCTGGACATATTTCCAGCGTGTGTTGCGCCGTGTCCTCTACACCTCCGCATTCGTGGCAGCCGGTCGTCGGCTCCTTCCTCGCCACATGACACAGATACCGCCCGAAGCATCCGTGCCCGGACAGTATCTGCGTCATGCGGTACGTCAGTGGCCATCGCCTACTCATCCACCTTTTGAGGATGGGACGGACAGCCTCGACGGTCCTCAGGCCGGCCGATGGACTGGCCAGCCTTTCTCTCCACCTGATCCTGAGGATCCGCCGAAAGTCGGACCTCCGCGCTCCAATCTCGTGGCCAGCGGGTGCCTCCCCCATAGAACGTCGCTCCGCGCGCCAGTGATACACTGACGCGTGGAGCTCCGCTACCAAGTCCCACGGAGGAGACCCCGCCAGCAGACCCGCCGCTTCCCCGGATATGGTGCGGTAGCCTCTTATGGCCCGTATGGCCATGACCCTGTGTGGCCTGTTGAGGCAGGCCACATTTTCCCTACCTAGGGCCCCCACCCAGATGGGGGCCCCGTACAGGGCCATGGACCGCACCACGCCGAGGTATAGGCGGCGGGAACCTTCTCCCGGGCCCTCACATTTGGCAGCAGCCAGCTAAGAGCGCCGGCGGCTGCCATAAGGCGAGGGACCAGGTTCCGGAAGTGAGCGCGGAAGCTCCAACGACTGTCCAGGTCAAGCCCCAAGTATCGAATACAGGGCTTGACCCCCACCCTCTGGCCACTGACGACCAGCTGGGTATCTGGAGGTGGCGCACGCCGAGGCCCATGAAAACACAGGACCTCGGTCTTCTCCAGCGCCACCTGGAGCCCAAGCCTTCTTATACGACCGACGACCAGCGCCACGCATGCCGTGGCAAAGCGGGTAGCCTCCAGTAGGTCCCGCCCCCGGGCAGTGACCAAGGTGTCATCCGCGTAACACACGAGGTCAGTGCCCGTTAAAAGGGCGCCCCGCAGGTTCCAATCATACCCGATGTTCCACAGGATCGGGCCCAGAACCGTCCCCTGTGGAACACCGCGTTGCATTTCCCTCGGCACTACAACGCCGTTCCGCCCCGTGCATAGCACAGACCTGTCTTCGAGATAGGCCCCGATCACGTCCCGAATGTAGGGAGGCGCGCGATGGTACTTTAGCGCCTCCCTAATAGTCGCAAAGGGCAGGGTGTTGAAGGCGTTCTTAATGTCTAGAGAGGCCGCCAACAACACCCCACCCTGAGACGTCGCCTCTTCCGAGAGGGAGCGCACACGTGAGATCGCGTCAATCGTCGAGCGCCCCTCTCGGAACCCGAACTGCTTCGGGCTGAGATCGGGACCTACCTGAGACAGGTGTTGGACGAGTCGGCCCGCCAAGATTCGCTCGAAGAGCTTGCCGATCTCGTCCAACAGTACTATGGGGCGGAACGCCGAGGGAACCACCGAACCTGCGGGGTGCTCCGCTTTGCGGAGCAGGACCACTCTACCCGCTTTCCACTGATTGGGAAACCGTCCCGACTCCAGACACGCGTTGAACAAGCGCCGGAGTCGGTCCCCTAGGGTGTTTAGGGCCAAGGCCAGGACGCGGCCGTGGATACCATCCGGACCCGGGACGACATTCTTGCCCCGGAGTTTATCCACGGCCGCGGCGAACTCCTCCTCGGTAATGGCAGGAACCGCAGCAGCGCTGACGCCGCTGGCCTCTCCATCACTGCCACGCGGCATCATCGGAGGAGGTGTGAAGGGAGGCTGTCTCGGGAACAGCTCCTCCAACAGCCCCTCCAGCTGCTGCGGCTGGAGACTCTCTGCCACGGGGGGCGCCCAGGGGCGTAATTTGCCCCTGACGAACCTATAAGGGCGCCCCCATGGATCCCTGTCCAGGGTCTTCAGGAGTTCTTCCCTGGCTGTCTCCTTGGCCCTGCTGATGGACAGCTGCAGAGCTTTCGTCCTCTCTTTGGACTGCTCGTACAGCTGTGCTTCCTCGTCGGCGTCGCGGCCCCGCCTGAGTCGGCGGTGCCTGGTGTACCGGCGGCGGGCGGCGGAGCACTCCTCCCTCAACGCCGCTATCTCCTCCGACCACCAGTACACCTGACGCCGCCCAGGAGGTCGAGGGCCGGCTCGGGGCATCGCCGCGTCGCAAATATGCGACAGAGCCTCACCGAACCAGCCCACCTCTGCGTCGACCTCCACAGGCCCCTCCGGCATGGGAACCCAGGCCTGGACGATGGAAGCCTCCATCAGCACGTCTTTATTCAGACGTTTCAACACCCATCTGGGGAGTTGTGGGACATTCCTCTACTGGCAACCGGGGTGCGGAGCTACGGGTGAGGGGAGAACGTCTATCCGAATGTAACGATGATCGGATAGCGTCTCCACCTCATCCAACACCTGCCAGCTCCGCACCCTCTGTGCGATCGCTGGACTGCAGAGGGATACGTCGACATGCGACTCCCCCTGCTGTCTCACGCACGTGGCGGCCGACCCTCGGTTCAACACCACCAGGCCGGCCGCGGCCGCCCAGTCCAGTCCAGGACCCTGCTTCGAGAGTCGGTGATGGGGGAGCCCCATGCCGTGGATTTGGCATTGAAGTCCCCCATCACCATCATTGGACGGGCCGAGTATAGCTCCAGAGCGGCCCCCAGCCCGTCCATGAACTGCTCGAACTCGGCGAGAGTCCTGTTCGGAGAGAAGTATGTCCCGACAACGACGGTTCACTCCCCCCAACTCACTCCTATGTACCCCGCTCCGCCGAATAGGCGGCTGACGAGCGGGGTCGCGGGGTTGCCCGCGCCGACAATGGCCACCAGGCCAGAGGGGTCGCCGAACCAATGGTCGCTTCGTGGGACGCGGTATGGTTCGGCGACCAATGCAAGGTTAACTCCCCACTGCACCGCGCTCTGGCCAAATGCTTCGGGAAGATGTCGAGAGTGTCGACCTCTTCCTGGGGCATTCGCTATCTGGCCCTCCGGATTCTCTATAAAGGCACCTTTGTCGCCACGTTGACCTATGCTGCATCTATATGGTATGAGAGGCCGAACTTTCACGTCGTCCGTAGTGTGCTTTTGCGGCTACAGCGTCCGGCGCTGATACTGCTGACCAAAGCGTACAGGAGTGTCAGCACCGCGGCGCTGCCAGTTTTGGGGGGAGTCCTGCCTGCAGACCTGGAGTTGACTCGTGCTGGTAGGATGGATAAGGAGCGCGAGTCCGCGCCCAGACCGGAGTTGAGCAGGCGTAAACGAGGGGTATGGGACGAGATAGTTGCGACATGGCAGGATCGTTGGACATCCTCCGCGGACGGCAGAGAGCTGCATCGTTTCTTCCCCGAGGTAGGTGTGCGGTTGACGTCTACGTGGGTCGAGCCGGACTACGAGACGTCCCAGATCCTCACTGGACACGGCTGCTTTAGGAAGCGTCTGCACGCCATGAAGCTCAGTGAGCGGAGTGGCTGCGACTGCGGGGCTGAAGACGAGGACGTCCACCATGCCCTGTGGGAATGCCCGCTGTACGGCGACGCGAGGATGGTGATGCTGGACGGCATACGTCGAGGCAACGATGAGGAGGGACCAGCCTACTACCAGGATCTCGTGTCTTCGGTGGAGAATTTTAGACGGCTACGGGAGTTCGCGCATCAGTGGCATAAGAGGCGGAGCAGGTCGGAGAGGATGACACGTGGAGCGGAATCAGGAAGCACAGAAGAAGACACTCGGGAAGATCCGGAAGAAGATGGAGTGCTGCCCGGCACCGAAGTCTCAACTGCTGTTGCTGTGGAGTCCACTGCCCCAGAAAGGGGAGAAAGTGCACTAGGGACAAGGAATGTAGATTAAATAACTTGTAGGGAGTCAAGAGAGATGCGCGAAAGCGCACCTCCCGCGTTTCGGCCAGTATAACCGTGAGGTTGGAATGGCCATGGGTTGGTTGGAGGGTTTGTACCTTCCGGGAAGACGTCCCGGAACTTCGACGCGAGCGCGTCGGCCTGGTCTCCCGTTTGGGACCCCGGGATTTCCAAAATGCGGGCCCCAGTGGCCGCGGTTTTGAACCATAGGCTCCCTATCCCCAAGGAGGCGAGGTCGATATTTTCCTTCGCCTCCTTGAGGACGGCGGAGTACGTCACCCCCGCCGCTTCTGCCTCCGGACACAGCGTGACCACCACTGCCGCCGATCGCGGCGCGCGCGGTTTCGATGGTGACGGCGGGGCTGGTTTACCTTTCTTCCCCTGAGAGGGGGTCCCAGAGCTCCGCTGAGTACTTTGCGTACTCTGGGTCTGCCTCTCAGGGACGTTACGTGTTTTGCCGCCCCGCTTCACCACTGTGCTCCATCCGTCTTGGCGCGCCACGCCCGACGGCCCCGGTTGTTGACTGCCGGAGGCAGGCCGGCTGGCGGGCGGACTCGCTCCCAGCGGTGGGAACTCCGCACCTCGCGCCCCCGCAGATGGGGAGCGTCCCTGAATACCGGTCCCCCTGCGCCGGGGATCCGAGACAGGACGTCATATCGCCCGTCGCTTTGCAGCGGCGGGCGGTGCTCAGGGCGGATTAAGGTCGCCGGGGAATTGAGGCCCAGGGCAGCCTTGATCTCCCTGATGCCCTGCTCGATACGTTCACCTATTCGGGCCTCTATCATGACCCCGGTCGCCCTCATTATGTCCGCCCTGAGGGTCTCTGTGTCGCCCGGCGCAGGGGCCGGGTCAGAAGCGCTCCCCACTGCCGATCCCTTTGGGGCCGAGGAAGGAGTCGGCGGAGTCCGTGACCCCGACTTCACCACTTCGGCGAGCTGGCGAATCTGCTCCTGGAGCTGCCGGATCTGGCCTTGGAGCTCCTTGTTCTGTTTGCGGAGCTCCTTAGCCTCCGCCTCCATCTTTTTTGGACGGCTGCCACCGAGGAGAATTCGCCGGCCACGGAGGAGTTCGGGTCTAAGGCCTCCGTCAATGCCATGACGGTCCCGATGGAGGACGGACTAGCGACAACCTGTGCCTGGCATCCGACGAGAAGGCGGCCACCGAAATCGGATCACTTTTGGGAGCGTTCTTCCCCTTAGAGACCTCCTGCGGACGGACGAACACGACCTCGTCATCCGACGCATCCGCCCGTCGGGACTCCGCCGACGTCGATGGCCCCTTTCCGGCCCGGTCCGCATGGAAGCGGAGCGACACTCCCGCCGGAGTCGGTGGGCAGGGTATCTTAGATGGGCGAATACCTCCGCCCACCGCCCCAGGGGGCTCGATCCGCCTTCATGTGGCCGCTTGGAAACGGCCGCCTTCACTAGCCCGTCCTCGCTGGACACAAGGCAACCCGACAGCTCGTCCTCCACCAGCATCGAACGCGTCGAGCGCGTCGAGCGCGTCGACGAGGCCGATGAAGGACGAGACGCGCGCGACCTGGCCCGCGAGGCGGGCCGCGACCTCGCCGGTCGATCCCCCATTTCGAGGTCCGCCTCGGTCACTGAGTCCATGGACCAGAACTCAGCGTCCCAAGGGGACGAACTCTCCTCATAACCCCCTCCGGGGAATAACGAGATGGGGCCTGCCCTACAACATCTAGGGCGGGCCGTCGCCGTCGGAGCTGGGGTGGAAATGCACATGCGAATCCCCTGGCTCCGGCATAGGCGCTTGTAGGTACACCGTGTGGTTTTTAGTGAGTACAAATCTCACTCACCACCCCGCCCTCCCTCCAGCGGGGTGACGGTCTTTTGAAGATTTTCCACACGTAAAAAAAAAAAAAAAAAAAGGCCACATTTTCCCTACCTAGGGCCCCCAACCAGATGGGGGCCTCGTACAGGGCCATGGACCGCATCACGCCGAGGTATAGGCGGCGGGAACCTTCTCCCGGGCCCCTCACGTTTGGCAGCAGCCAGCTAAGAGCGCCGGCGCACAGTGGGAACCCGCCTAAGAAAACCATCTCATAAATACTTTTTCTAAAACTCCGTGGATATGCATGTATAATACCTCAAATTATAGCCAAAGAGTTACTCTATCATTATAAATATGATTCAAATCTCTGACTATTCATACTTCATAGAATAGAGCCTCTAAAGTCAAGGAATGAAAAAAATACAAAAATAATTTTGTAACTTAAATTTGTTTGGTATAAGTTTATAGTATCAAAACAATATCAAGTGATATAGTGTGATACCATTTTAGAATGCTTAGAATGTGTACTTTACTATAAAATAAAAATATATTTAGTTTAGTCGAATATTATTTAACTAAAAATCCATATATCGTTACATGTACTATTTTCTTTTGTCAGACTTTCACTTGGAGATTTGACAGTTGCCGAAGCTTGCCGAAGTTCTAAATTTGGTTTTATTTATTAGGAAATATAATGTAATTTGATGGCATAACATTTTTTTTTGCAGTTCCACTGCGTAAAATATTTAAATCGAGTATAATATCATGGTGAGATTTGTTTTTTCTAAGTACGTATATTAAGATTTTCTTCTTTATTTGAGATTCTCTGTCTGAATACTCAAAAAAATACTTTTTGCTCAATTATTACTTTATATTTTATCTTTTGCCTTACTTTTATCAACTATTTCACACAGTATATAGTTCCCATTCCCATACAGACCTATTCTATACCGCATAATGATAAATATTTTTTATCAAGTAATTTTGCACACGTATATGATCATTATTAAGTATAAAATAGTGTATGTATTTGCATATGAAATATTACAGTTCTTCATAAGCATTTGTCATTACTAAACAATTGTTAATTACTCATCTCGCCCCAATGAGTGAATTCTCGTGTACCAGACGCGACTTAAGTCTCTTATTGATTTAAAGTGATACAAATTATGTTGATTCTATCTCAAACTATATACGAAATAATTTTACCGAATCTTCAGATACCAATGTAGCAAAAATTATCGCAAGTATTCAGAAGTCCTTCATAACTCAGTTTCGTTAAGGCTATACGAAATGTGGTCGAAAGAAAGAACAGTTTTTAAATAAAATAGCAATTGATAGGATGGTATTTTCACTGTAAATCTAGAAAAAACTACATGCGAACCTGAACCTACTACTTCGACAGAGAAAAGAGGCAGACCTTCTAAAACGTACGAAGACAGTTCGAACAAAGAAACGGAAAAACAAGGTATTGCTTGATACCTGTGGACTTCATACTTCATCATTCATACTGAACTCATATGTCCAGGGTTTAAGGGTTTCATCGTTGATATTTTACGAGCATTGCCGGCAGAAAACTAGAATGAAATGAGGAATCTTAATGAGTAATCTATTAATGAACCGGCACATATAACAGTATATTCAAAACATTAAGCTCTCATTTTCATAAAATTGGATCTGAACAAATCACAATACGAAAATATGAGGAGTTGTTTGATAGCAACACTAATGACGGCAATACAGCCAGAAGATTTTTCCAAAATTATCATTGTACATTAAAAATCACTGGTATAGATGAGGTAGATGAGGAATTAATAAAACTGTTTTATGTTATGAAATGAAATGTGAACGTGTGATACGTCACTTTTCTGTCTTGCCTCTCGGGCAACTTTCAGAAGATGCTGAAGAGTCACGGAACAAAGACTATAAACAGTTCAGGCTTCATCATGCAAGACAATGTTCGAGGGTAGCCTCTAACAAAGATGTTCTACACGCATTTTTATATACCTCTGACCCATACATAACAAGTTTAAGAAAACCTTCCAATTAAAAATATTTAGTACTTTTTGATGAAGCAAAGGAGCTCTTGAGTGACTTGTAAGCCATCTTTATAAGAATTTTAGTTATTTACGCTGATACTTTTACTTATTTCTGTATAAACTTCTTAGGACATAAATGTAAGTCTACAAATTCTATATTTCTTGTATTCCTACATTATTTATAACTATTAGAAATATTTTTTTACTCACAAAGCATACATTATTTAAAAGTATATATATTTAAGATTATCAGGAAAAAAAATCATGTACATATCTTTATTAATACAGAAGTTATAGATTTATGAGATGAAAATGAGTCAAAGTTCCCACTGTGCGGCGGCTGCCATAAGGCGAGGGACCAGGTTCCGAAAGTGAGCGCGGAAGCTCCAACGACTGTCCAGGTCAAGCCCCAAATACCTAATACAGGGCTTGACCCCCACCCTCTGGCCACTAACGACATCTGGGCATCCGGAGGTGGCGTCCCGAATGTAGGGAGGCGCGCGATAGTATTTCAGCGCCTACCTAATAGTCGCAAAAGGGCAGGGTGTTGAAGGCGTTCTTAATGTCTAGAGAGACCGCCAACAACACCCCACCCTTTTTTTCTTTTTTTTTTTACTTGGAGAAAATCCGTCATGGAGACCCGCCGGCCCCGGGGGAAGCCCGCGGGTACTGTGAGACTCCTACTCACTAAAAACTCCAAGATGTCCCTCATCCAACGCCATGTGCCGGAGTCGCGGGATCAGATTATAGTCGACCGCAACTCCGACGGCGGTGGCCCACCTAGTAGCGGGCCCCATCTCTGCGGGTTCCCTACCGGAACCCACCACTTCCCCCTTCTTCCCTGGGGAAGGCGCACGGGGACATGCGCGCGACTTCTTCGGGCCTAGTTCGGTGGAGTGGGACCGCCCCCGCGGTCGTCACCCCGGCCCGGTAGCGATCTAGGGGCAACTTGCGCCGCCCCTGCCTCCTCGATCGCTAGGAGGGGAGTTGATGTCCATCCCCTCTGTACCACTCGTACGGCCTGAAGCCTGTGTGGTGGGCCGCTTCCCTCCTTTGCTTCTGGGCGGGGTGCACTTCTTGCTCCCCACCCAGTGGTCCGCCGTACGGCCCGTCGACACGCAGAGTGCGCATCTTGGGGTCGCGGCACATCCGGCGACTTTATGTCCGGCTTCCCCGCATCGGTAGCATAGACCGCTGCGGTCTTCTTCCTGCGTGCACTGACTTCTAGGGTGCCCACTCTGTAGGCACCTGAAGCACCGCAGCGGTCTTTGCCGCAGCAGCTCCACCTTTGCGGACACCCAGCCAAGCCGGAGAGGCCCCTCAGTGGTGCCGTGTTGCACGGCCCCCACCGGGCCGCGGACCCAGCAAGACCCCAAGGCTTTAGGGCTGCTCCTCCTTATTTCGCCGACCCTTACCTCCTCGGCATTGCACTCTCCGTCATGCGCAACGGCGGCGGCAATGTCTTCCGGCGTCAATGAGTCGTCCAGGCCCATGACTCGCATTTCCGCGGTCTTTGAAGGTCTGGAGACCTTGGCCACATCTTCCGGGATAAGGGCCCGGAGTTTGGACGCCAGCGCATCGGCCTTCTCGGCGTTGGAAGTGCCGGAGACTTCAAGTATCCGCCCCCCGGTAATCGCGGGTCGAAGCCGCAAGCCGTCTATTCCGAGGGGGCGGAGATCTATTTTGTCCTTGGCCTCGCGTAGGATGTTGGCGTAGGTGACGCCCTCTTTTTCAGCCGCTTCCCCGATGGTTATGACCACCGCCGCAGAGCGGGGCAGCCGTAACTTTGCAGGGAGCGGCGGACTCACCTTCTTTTTGGGCGTCTCCTTAGCCTTCTTTGCCGCCTGAGTGGCGGTGGCCGTCTCACGGTTTTCGGGGACCGTGGTCATTTTCCCCCGACTTCCCTTCACCACCTTGGCCCATGATGAGCTGCCGGCGGCGGGTTGTGTGGCTGAAATAGCCGGGGAGTCCACCGCGGGGGGATGTCCCTGGGGCGCAGTTTTGCGCGCCCTCTTTGTCTGGGCCTTAGACCCGCCTTTTTGGCCTTGGGGGTCATAACCCCGGCCTCCTACTTCTGGAGCGGGCTGGGAGGCCACTGCGTCTTGGGGCTGCTCCAAGATTGGTGCCGCTGGTGCGGTTTGTACTGCGCTGGAAAGGGGAGATTTGTCAATCGTCCCCCTGACTTCCTCCATGAATTGGGTCATCATTTTCCCCACAATTGTGCGGACAGTGCTGCCGACGTCCCTCATAATTTGGGCCCTAAAGGTGCCCAGCTCCTCACTTTGGGGTGCATCCGCCTTCTTCGCCGGCCCGGCCGCTTTTGCGGTGCGGAGCTCGGCCACCTCCTTGCGGAGTTCGCCTACTTCTTGTTGGAGCCGGAGGTTCCGGACCATCAGGGACGTGACCGAACTCGGGATAGAGTCACTCTCAAGGGTGCTCATTACTCTGTTTATCCCGGTCAGTTCCTCCTTCATGGATTTTACGAAGGTCCCCTTCAGGTTTCCGGACCTCCGGATGGCGTCTTCTATGACCGCCGTGTGGTCGAGTACCGAAAGGCGAACCCTGCGGATGACCTCGGCAGCCTCCTCATTTCGCCTAGTTGGTCTGCCGCTATATTTGTTCTGGCCCAATGTTCCAGGTCCGAGATTTGTTCCCGGCTGGGGCCAGCCTCCTCTAAGTCGCTCCGGTCACTTCGGGTTAACACCACCGCGCACTCCCTAAGTGTAACGCCGTCCTTCTCGGACTCTCTCTGTACACCGTCCTTCTCGGACACCATCTTCGCTACGTCCTTCGCGGACACCTCATCATTGGTTTTTGTTTTGCATTCCATTCTGTTCCCACGAGTAGTGGAGAAAGTTGCACAGTAGGCAGAGCTCCTATACCTATCTGCGGCCTCATACGACTGAGTGCGGCTAGTTCTCAGAAGTTGGTGCCCTCGCGGCCGAAGTTACTCCTCCGACCCGGACGCCCTGGGGAGCACGCTAGCTGAAATGAAAATTTCAGCAGCGTGCTCCGCAGGATGACCTGTCCCTCGCCGGGCACCGAGCTTAAACAAGAGGTTTTTTATAGAGGTTGACTCCTCGCGGCCCCGGGCAGTTAAGCCAAGAGCCCCCGCTCCCACACTGGGCCGATAGACGTGATCACCGACACCCAGTGCAAGTTTACGGTTTGAAGCCAGTTGCACCGAAGTGCTGTCCGGCTGCGCAGTTAAGCACCCACCGGACCTGACTTGCCAGTAGGCAAAGAAGAAAAAGAAGAAAAGAAAACAGAACAACAGAAAAGATTGAAAGAGAAAGAAAAGAAAAAGAAGGAAACAGAAAAAGACAAAAGAAGTGCCTACTCCTACTCGCCGGACTATCGGCCGACATAGTAGCAGTATCCCGAAGGAACGTCTACTATCCCGCCCAGGGCGTACCAGAACCAAACCATTGCTCGGCCACCGTTCCCCGCGGACGTATCCACGAGGATGGGGAAGCCTCCCAATGGCAGGCCCATACTTGGAGAATGCCCGACACACGCCCCAACAACACCCCACCCTAGGACGTCGCCTCTTCCGAGAGGGAGCGCACACGCGAGATCGCGTCGATCGTTGAGCGCCCCTCTATGCTCTGAACTTTTTTTTTTTTTTTAACGTGTGGAAAATCTTCAAAAGACCGTCACCCCGCCAGAGGGAGGGCAGGGTGGTGTGTGAGACTTGAACTCACCAAAAACCACACGGTGTACGTACGAGCGCCTATGCCGGAGACAGGGGATTCGCAAGTGCATTTCTACCCCAGCTCCGACGGCGACGGCCCGCCGTGTAGATGCTGTAGGGCAGGCCCCATCTCGTTATGTGGTTAGGGCGACCTATTTCGCCCTACTCCATTCTGGAGGCGTTTGGATACACGCGCACACCTCCGGGGCCTTTGGATTGGGGGACTGCCTCCCTCAATGCAGTCACCCCGGCCCCAGTGGGGGATAGAGGGGGGCGGAGTTGGGTACGCCCCCACCTCTAGGCCTGGCTCTTCTGCGGCGGAGGGAAGCGGGACTATCTGACTCCCGCTCCCTTTCCGCCGCCTCCTTCCGCGAGATAACTTCCCCGCAGAAGGAGTTCACCGCCAGCCATGATCTCTCGCTACTGATCATCCTCCGAACTAAATTCGGCAGCGAGAGATCGTCCCCCACTATTCGTGTGAGGACACGGCGATCACTCTCTACCGCTGGACATTCGTCCAGCGGGTGTTGCGCCGTGTCCTCCACACCTCCGCACTCATGGCAGCCGGTCGTCGGCTCCTTCCTCGCCACGTGACACAGATACCGCCCGAAGCAACCGTGCTCGGACAACCCTCCACCAACCCATGGCCATTCCAACCTTACGGTTATACTGGCCGAATCTGCGGGGAATGCGCGCTGAAAAGCACGCATTCTCTTGACCTCTTGACCCCTACAAATTATTTCTTCTCCTGTCCCTTCTTTCGCACTCTCCCCCTTCTGGGGCAGCGGACGAAACAAAAACGGCTTCGGTGCCGGGCAGCTCTCCGTCTTCAGCGGTGTCCTTCCTTCTTGAACGCGTACCACCAGCAGTCCTCTCGTACTCGCTCCGCCTCCGGTGCCACTGATGCGCGAACTCCCGCAGCCTCCTAAAATTCTCCGCAGTAGACACCAAGTCCGGGTAGTACACCGGACCCTCTCCTTCGCCCTCACCGCGACGTCTCCCTTCCAGCAGCTTCCCCCTGAGATCGGAATATAAGGAGCACTCCCACACAACGTGGTGGAGGTCCTCTTCCGATTCCTCGCAACCGCAGCCGCTCGACTCGTAGAGTCTCATGGCGTGCAGTCGCTTACCGAAGCAGCCGTGTCCAGTCAGGATCTGTGACGTCTCGTAATCGGGTTCAACCCACGGAGACGCCAACCTAATAGCCACATCCGGAAAGTATCGGTAGAGCTCTCTTCCATCCGCGGAGGAGTGCCATCGCTCCTGCCATTCCCCGACTATATCGTCCCATACCCCGCGTTTCCGTCTGCTCAACTCCGGCTTTGGCGCGGACTCGCGCTCCTCATCCATTCTGGCAGCACGGATTACCTCCAGGTCCGCAGGCAAGACCCCCCCCAGTACTGGTAGCGCCGCCGTACTCACGCTCCTGTACGCTTTCGTAAGGAGGATGAGAGACGGTCGCTGCAGCCTCAGGACTATGCTACGTACGACATGGAGACTAATTCTCTCATGCCATACGGGTGCAGCATACGTCAACGTGGCTACGTAAGTGCCCTTGTAGAGAGTGCGGAGGGCCGGATAACGAATGCCCCAGGAAGACGCCGATACTCTCGACATCTTCCCGAAACATTTGGCCGCTCGCTCTCCAATCGATGTCGCATGCTGCACGAAGGACATCCTGTCGTCTAGCGTCACTCCAAGAATGGTCGCCGCCGTGACGGTCCGGACCGAGTCGCCACCCATCCTGATGACTGGGGGCCGCTGGAGCTTTCCCTTTACGGTCATCGTCATGGACTTGCCTGGGGAGAACTCCAGCCGATTACGGGCACCCCAATCAAGGACGAGCGAGAGCGTGGCTTTCGCCTTGCTCTCGATGCTCGCTCGAGAGTCGGCTCCGATCAGGACCGTGACATCGTCCGCGTACGCAACCATCCTTACTCCCTCAGGTAACGGGAGACGAAGCAGGTCATCCATCAGTAGGTTCCATAGCGTGGGACCTGTGATATAGTGATGCAAATCAGCACGTTCGATAGTAGATTGTGCCAGTGTACGTTTTGTATAACACACGTAGGTCACGCAGTACCTCATATATATAGTTTATGTGATTAGTCTAAGCTAGAGTATTCAAGATGTAACAGTTAAATATACAAGTTACACCCTACTGTGTGTGTTTACTCTCACCACCGCTCCTGTCATCACATGGCGACCGTGACAGAGAAGCTGCATAAATGGATAAAGATCAGACTATACTCTGAAGATCTTCGGGCAGCAAAGAGGTATAAATTATTTATCCTCAATATATTGTACGGTGGAAAATATAATGTTCCTAGGCCATCGGTGTCCAATATCCTCAAATTGAGGTTCACCGCATACCTGTGCCTAAAGTTGATTGAAGCATCCATAGATGGAAGTATAAAGATTGAATAAAAGGGTGCTAGCGGTCTACAAATGTTGTAGTGATTATTGTGCCGTGATTAGTGTCATTTCTGAAGACATTTTTTTTATACGTGTTTGGTGCAGTGAAAATATAATTAAGGACATATTAAGTGGTATATAATATTTGATTGTGTATTTAAGTCACTTATTTTGAACAGGAAGTAGGCAAACTGTGACAGGCCACTTACACAATTTTTGAAAGAATTTATATTAGTCTGTATATTTTAAAAATGGCCGCATTTGATTTAAAAACAGCTTTATTACTATTACCTATAGTGAATCGGGATGAGAAAATTATAAAAAGCCTTTTAGATGGCACTGAATTTTACAAAACCATCCTCAGGCCTGATGACCATACCTTACTAATAAATTTTATATTAAAGACGAGACTTTCTAGTTGTGCCAAATTAAAATTAAAATCAAACTACGATCATATTAATAATTTAACGGAGGATATAAGAAATAATCTATTACCAAGTAAATCGTATACATTCATTTTAACGCAACTACAAAAATGTAGGCAGGGTAATAGAACAATTTTAGAGTTTGGGGATGAAATTGAAAGGTTGTTTGTTGAATTAACAATTGCCCAAGCGGGGGGTTTGAACACCGCGTATGATATTCTATTGCCCATAAATGAGAATATTGCAATTAGGCAATTTGCATACGGGCTAAACGATAGTAGGTTGACAATGTATATAATATGTAGAAATATATCAAATATACAAGAAGCTGTCAAAACAGCAATAGAAGAGGAGGAATTCATTCCTAATAATTTTCAAACGTGTTTAACAAATAAAATAAATTATGATGCACGAGAATTTGATCGCAGAAAAAATGAATGTCAAGCGAAGCGTAATAATACTAAGGTGCGAAGTCAGCAAAATACAATAATGCATAGTAAAGAAGATCGCGCAGTTTGTCATAGTGAGCATATGAATTACGTCAAAGCATCAGCCGATAGTAGGAATAGCGATAGAAAGACATCGTTAGATTTTGTTCATGGAAATAAGAATACCGAAATTTCAGCTTTTAACACAAATAATGTAGTTAAATTTAATTGTTTTAATAAGAATATATTTTTGATAGCAGACTTAGGAGCATCAATGGCAGTTTTAAAGTATGATTAGTTAAAAAATTTGCCTTTAAATAAGATCCACAAAAATAACGCTATAATAAAGGGCGTTTGTGGTAATCTAGAGGCAATGGGATTTGTTTACCTGAATCTTGAATTTCAGAAACTGCAATTTAGACAAAAGTTTTATGTATTTAAAGAATTACAGTGCAGTTCCCATGGTATATTAGGAGAAGATTTTTTAATACAATTTAAAGGTATTATAAATTTTGAATTGGGCTGTTTAAGTGTAAAGCCCCACGGATCACTTGATAGGGTCCGAATACCTTTTCAAAAAAGAGAAAATGGTATAAAATATGTTAATTTTCCTAATAAAAGGAAAACTGATTATATTGTGGAAAATGGAAATTGTGCGAAAAATAGAACAACGGACGAATTATCGAAAATAATCGTAACGTCCGATGAGTTAAAAAAATTAAACTCATGTTGTTCAAGCGTTATTACGCAAGGTCCAATTAAGAAAGTTAATAAATGTTCTCAAGTGAAAGTAAAACCTAGTCCATCAAAGATGGCAGAAATTACTACAAAATCACAGTTTCGTGTGAAATTAAATATTTGTAATAAGGAGACATTAGGAAAAGTGTTAGGTATGCATAATATGCATGATAATACGTGCAATGTAGTTCTATCCGGATCTATAATATATTTAAATCAAACGTCTCTATTAACAAAGGTGGGCGTAGATAAATCATTAAGAGAACTTGTAGAGATATGCAAGGATCATAAAATTATGGAAGTTATAATTATTAAAAATATGTACAATAAGTCTCAAGTTAATAAGTTCTGTCGGTATATACAGAAGTATGATGAGTTTTTACGATTATGTAGGTATACTGTAAGATGTATAGATAAGTATAGTAAGTCAATAAGTACAGATAATGAAGTGAGCATTGTCACATTGGCCAATAATGTAAAGCATAAAATTTCTTAAAATTGTTATAGAGTAAAAGGCCTAATTTTAATTTTTTGTTGCTACTTGTTTAGTAGAAAACAAGATCTGTTAGATGATGACAAATATGTATTAACAATACAATGTAATTATAACAGTTTGTAATTTATTTGTACTCAGGTATGATATACCTTGAGAAATTGTTAAGTTAAATTAATCCTTAGTGCTGTTTTTTTTTTTTTGTCTTTTTGTATGTTTAAATAATAAAATTGTCCTTGTAATGTTAAACTTTCAGAGGAAGGGGACACCCTCACTATAGACACCCTACTTTTCAGGGGAGGTGTGATATAGTGATGCAAATCAGCACGTTCGATAGTAGATTGTGCCAGTGTACGTTTTATCTAACGACACGTAGGTCACGCAGTACCTCATATATATAGTTTATGTAATTAGTGTAAGCTAGAGTATTCAAGATGTAACAGTTAAATATACAAGTTACACCCTACTGTGTGTGTTTACTCTCACCACCCGCTCCTGTCATCACAGACCCAATACCGAAACTTGTGGACATCCCATGGTGCATTCCTTCCACAGCACCCGGTCACCGGTGATGAGGCACACGCGGCGGCCAGCGAAGTAACTCGCCAGCATCCTGAAGATGTTGGGCGGGCAGCCACCCTGTTTCGCCTTTACCAGAATCATCGGCCACCAGGCGTTGTCGAAGGCACCCGAGATGTCGAGGAAGATGGCCTGAACATACTTCCATGGTTCGTGCCGCGAGTCTAAGATAGTCCTAAGCGCAGGTGGTGGACCTACCGGGAGAGAATCCGTGCTGACAGTCGGAGATCCGAAAACTGATCATCGGAGCGCTTTTTAACATTACGCGTTCTAAAATCTTTCCAAAGACCGAGAGGAGCGTGATCGGACGATACGCCTTCGGGTTGGTCAACGGCTTGTCGTTACCCTTAGGCAGGACAAGCAGCCGACCTTCCTTCCATATGCCGGGGAAAATACCGGCTTCTACGCACCGCGCATAGACGAAGTGGAATTCGGCTTCCGCCGCCTTCCACGCCTGTCTGATGATTCGGGAAGAGAGCCCGTCGAGCCCCGGGGCGGTATTGGGTAGCAACTTAATGATGCTTCCCAGATCCTGTCTAGATAGAGGGGGCGCAGAGTCGCCCGAGGGCGTGAGCACAGCCAGAACGCGCACCTGAAGGTGGTGCTCCGTGTTCCTCGACTGGTCGTCATCAGGGCACAGAGCCCCGACAAGGGCCCGCATGGATTCGCCCACGTCCCTCGCATGGCCTTCAGCAAACACAGTGCCGTTTATTATGTTACTGGGAGGTCTAATCCTCCCGCTCGCAACCCTGTAGGCCTGGCCCCAGGGGTCCTGGTTGCCAGAGCCTGCCAGGTGCCTAAAATGTGACCTCTGCACCTCCTCCATTCTACGTCGGTAGCGCAGGCGCGCTTCCCGGTGGGCCATTCCGGTGTCAGCCTCCACTTGTCCACACCTATGCCTAGACGCCTGCCAACGTCTCCTAGCTCTGGCTGCGATCCGCCGTAGATCATCAAGCTCAGGGGTCCACCATTCGTAACCGGCATTTCCCCGGCCACGCTTCTCCCCCAGGCATTCTCTGGCACATCTACTGATCACGTTGGTGAAAGCAGAGGCCAGTTCCGCCGGGGGGAGAGCGGTGCAGAGGTCACCCATACGAAAGTGAACCCGCCCACGGAAGAGTTCCCAATCCACGTGCCGGTCCCGATACCTAGGGGGATTTTTAACCGGCTCAGCGCACGACGCGAGCCGATCGCTACACTCGTCAATGCGGTACACAATGAGCCTGTGGTCACTGCAACTCACTCCCTCGAGGACTCGCCACTCGGAGAGCTTCACCCCCCTCGTCGTGATGGTGATGTCGATGTTTGACTCACCGTTAGGGCCACAGAAGGTTGCTGGGTGGCCCGGTGAGTTCCATACGACGAGGTCGTGGCTCAGAATGAAGCCCTCCATCGCCCTCCTCCGGTGCTCTGCCTCGTGTCCGCGCCCTGTGTAATGCCGAGGCTCAGAGTGCCACATCGGCGAGTGTGCGTTGCTGTCTAGCCCAATGAGGACTCTCCTTCCGCGGAGTTCCTGCAGCACGCGTTCAAGGTGGTGCAGGTGGCGGTCAATGGGCTCGGCGTACTGGAAGTACGCCGACACGACAAATAGATCTAAGGCTGCAACATGCGCCACTGCACAGTGCTCCGAGCAGAGGTCCAACTGTGATGCGGCGCTCAAGGAGTTGGCACCAAGGAGGATGCCAGCCCTCGGTTGGTTACCCGATTGCACCGCCATGAGCGGTGCCTCCGGGTCAACCCAGGCCCTCGAATATTGTTCTTGAGTAAGAACAATACCGAGGCCCAGGCCCCGCGCGAGGTCCGGCAGCTCCCTGGTGGCCAACTCCGAGCCGCCCGCATTAATCTGCCCAAAGGTGACGGTGGGGCGCTCAGGAACCATACTGGGTGGTGTGGACTGCCCTCTGCTCGGCGTGCAGGCGCGCTGGGCAAGCCCTGCCCATCGTGGCGTGAGTGGTGGCTTCTCTTCTGCCGAAGCGGTGGCACGTAGCACACCGGGTCTCTTCGGACTTGCAGCCCGATCGGTCGTGCCCCGTACCTCCGCACCGTCCGCAGGTCGCTTCCTTGTCCCTACAATATTTGGCCGGGTGGCCGTATTGTTGGCACTTGGTGCAGCACGTCACGTCCACATAATCAGTCGGGGTGATGACGTCCCACCCGCAGTATAGTTTGTCTCTTCTGATGAGCGCTCCTCGCAGTGACGGGCTGCACCGCAACACCACAGTTGTGTTGCTGCTGCCCCTCCATTATTTCTTGAAGGCAACCTCGCAGTTCTTCTTAATTTTGTCGGCGGTCCACCCTTCTGTGTCTATGTTCTGCACTGCGAGGTTGTCCATCAACTCCTCGGTGCTGATGTCTTCCGAGAAGCCCCGCAGGGCCACGAGCGGGCGTCTCGCCTTCGGCTCGGTGACCCTTAGGGTCGACGGGACGGCCTCCTTAAGGCGGGCAGCAGCTTCTTTGTTGGTGGTTTGTACGACCACCCCTGCATTGCCGACCTTACGGACGTTCGCCACCTGCACTTGCAGTGTTGCCGGGCTGACCACCTTCTTCAGCAGTCGCTTCGTGTCCTTTGCTGTTTTAATGCTGCTCGCTCCTTTCTCTGTCGGGTAGAACGCCAGAACGGGTCCTGGCGCAACTATCGACGAGGTCGGTCCCTGGTCTACGGCCGCCATCGCTCTATGTAGTCTGAGTTTCGAGGCATATGTCTCCGCCGCCGGGGCCGGCTTCGTGGCTACACCATCTAGGTGGGCCACTGAGGTGCTCCCCGCATTCCGCAGCTTTTCTTCTGCTAGTCTCAGCTCCGCTTCTGCCACCCTAATGTCCAGCGCTCCCACGACGGCTATCACCTCTTGCCCAAGGGCGCTGATGGCAGCCGTATCCGTCTTGTTAAGTTTGCTGCCCGGCGCCGTCACGACCGCCATGATGGCGGCCATATTCTTCCTCACGGTCTCCAGCAGCTCCAGCTTCGATGCCGTTGCAACATTTAGCCCACCGGCAGTGGGCTCCTGCTGCAGCGGCTGCTCTGCAGGTCTTCTTGGCGGCTCCACAGTAGACCCCTGCCGGGGTCGCGGCTCAGGCTGGCGGGGCGCCGAGGCCGTTACATTCTTCTTCGGAGGGGGGCCCAGCGCCCCTGCCTGCAGGCCAGCGACCGGGGGGGCGTCAGACTGCCGCGTGCGAGCTGCTGGACGCCGTCGCTCCACCGCCGGCTTGCTGCGGCGCGGGCCCGCGTCATCGGGAGAGGTGAGCGGCCTCTTCGCCGCCGCCGTGCGGGGCGGCGAGTCAGCCCTGCCCATCAATGGCGCTCCCGAACCCGCCGGGCCCAGCAGATCGACCTCAGCCAGACTCGGGGGATCTCTGCTAGGCGAGCGCGGGGGAGGGGTGCGGCAGATCGACTTCCGAGGGAGGAACGGGGACCCGTCGTCCTCCTCCTCCATTGTCCACAGAAATTTTTCCCCAATTTATGGGAACACAAATTTCCCTAAAATCGGGGAGTTTTCAAAAAAAAAAAAAAAATTATACACTGTCCACACCGTGTTTTTAAAGTTGCCACTGATAAAGTCACACAAACTACACTGAAAAATTTTTGTCCACTGGCAACCGCGCATGCACCGCTGACAGACGTCAAAGCGCTGCGCCAAGTGTGCGCGACAGTCGGTCTGAGACCGTATCTGTCAAACACACTCCGTATCTGTCAAACACACTGACAGGCGACGGGCAACGTCTGTCAAAGGCTTTCCGTCAGTCACAATACTGACGCATGCCTACCGTATGGGCACCACATGGCGCAACTGTCTTAACCTATAAATGTACTTTTTTTTTTTTTAACGTGTGGAAAAATCTTCAAAAGACCGTCACCCCGCCGGAGGGATGGCGAGGTGGTGTGTGGGACTTGTACCCACTAAAAAACCACACGGTGTACCTACGAGCGCCTATGCCGGAGCCAGGGGATTCGCAAGTGCATTCTACCCCAGCTCCGACGGCGACGGCCCGCCCTGTAGATGTTGTAGGGCAGGCCCCATCTCGTGTTGTGGTTAGGGCGACCTATTTCGCCCTACTCCATTGTGGAGGCGTGTGGGTACACGCGCACACCTCCGGGGCCTTTGGATTGGGGGACTGCCTCCCTCAAGGCAGTCACCCCGGCCCCAGTGGGGGATATAGGGGGGCGGAGTTGGGTACGCCCCCACCTCTAGGCCTGGCTCTTCTGCGGCGGAGGGAAGCGGGACGATCTGACTCCCGCTCCCTTTCCGCCGCCTCCTTCCGCGAGATAACTTCCTCGCAGAAGGAGCTCACCGCCAGCCACGATCTCTCGCTACTGATCATCCTCCGAACTAAATTCGGCAGCGAGAGATCGTCCCCCACTATTCGTGTGAGGACACGGCGCTCACTCTCGAACGCTGGACATTCGTCCAGCGTGTGTTGCGCCGTGTCCTCCACACCTCCGCACTCGTGGCAGCCGGTCGTCGGCTCCTTCCTCGCCACATGACACAGATACCGCCCGAAGCACCCGTGCCCGGACAGTATCTGTGTCATGCGGTACGTCAGTGGCCATCTCCTATTCATCCATCTTTTGAGGATGGGAAGGACAGCCTCGACGGTCCTCAGGCCGGCCGATGGACTGGCCAGCCTTTCTCTCCACCTGATCCTGAGGATCCGCCGAAAGTCGGACCTCCGCGCTCCAATCTCATGGGCAGCGGGTGCCTCCCCCATGGAACGTCGCTCCGCGCGCCAGTGATACACTGACGCGTGGAGCTCCGCTACCAAGTCCCACGGAGGAGACCCCGCCAGCAGACCCGCCGCTTCCCCGGATATGGTGCGGTAGCCTCTTATGGCCCGTATGGCCATGACCCTGTGTGGCCTGTTGAGGCAGGCCACATTTTCCCTACCTAGGGCCCCCACCCAGATGGGGGCCCCGTACAGGGCCATGGACCGCACCACGCCGAGGTATAGGCGGCGGGAACCTTCTCCCGGGCCCCTCACGTTTGGCAGCAGCCAGCTAAGAGCGCCGGCGGCTGCCATAAGGCGAGGGACCAGGTTCCGGAAATGAGCGCGGAAGCTCCAACGACTGTCCAGGTCAAGCCCCAAATACCTAATACAGGGCTTGACCCCCACCCTCTGGCCACTGACGACCAGCTGGGCATCCGGAGGTGGCGCGCGCCGAGGCCCATGAAAACATAGGACCTCGGTCTTCTCCAGCGCCACCTGGAGCCCAAGCCTCCTTATTCGGCCGACGACCAGCGCCACGCTTGCCGTGGCAAAGCGGGTAGCCTCCCGTAGGTCCCGCCCCCGGGCAGTGACCAAGGTGTCATCCGCGTAACACACGAGGTCAGTGCCCGTTAAAAGGGCGCCCCGCAGGTTCCAATCATACCCGATGTTCCACAGGATCGGGCCCAGAACCGACCCCTGTGGAACACCGCGTTGCATGTCCCTCGGCACTACAACGCCGTTCCGCCCCGTGCATAGCACAGACCTGTCCTCGAGGTAGGCCCCGATCACGTCCCGAATATAGGGAGGCGCGCGATGGTATTTCAGCGCCTCCCTAATAGTCGCAAAGGGCAGGGTGTTGAAGGCGTTCTTTATGTCCAACGAGACCGCCAACAACACCCCACCCTGGGACGTCGCCTCTTCCGAGAGGGCGCGCACACGCGAGATCGCGTCGATCGTCGAGCGCCCCTCTCGGAACCCGAACTGCTTCGGGCTGAGATCGGGACCTACCTGGGACAGGTGTTGGACGAGTCGGCCCGCCAAGATTCGCTCGAAGAGCTTGCCGATCTCGTCCAACAGCACTATGGGGCGGAACGCCGAGGGAACCACCGAACCTGCAGGGTGCTCCGCTTTGCGGAGCAGGACCACTCTACCCGCTTTCCACTGATTGGGAAACCGTCCCGACTCCAGACACGCGTACAGCTGTGCTTCCTCGTCGGCGTCGCGGCCCCGCCTGAGTCGGCGGTGCCTGGTGTACCGGCGGCGGGCGGCGGAGCACTCCTCCCTCAACGCCGCTATCTCCTCCGACCACCAGTACACCTGACGCCTAGGAGGTCGAGGGCCGGCTCGGGGCATCGCCGCGTCGCAAATATGCGACAGAGCTTTACCGAACTAGCCCACCGCTGCGTCGACCTCCACAGGCCCCTCCGGTATGGGAACCCAGGCCTGGACGATGGAAGCCTCCATCAGCACGTTTTTATCTAGACGTTTCAACACCCATCTGGGGAGTTGTGGGACATTCCTCTCCTGGCGACCGGGGTGCGGAGCTACGGGTGAGGGGAGAACGTCTATCCGAATGTAACGATGATCGGATAGCGTCTCCACCTCATCCAACACCTGCCAGCTTCGCACCCTCTGTGCGATCGCTGGACTGCAGAGGGATACGTCGACATGCGACTCCCCCTGCTGTCTCACGCACCGACCGCGGCCGACCCTCGGTTCAACGCCACCATCTATGCTCCGAACTAATCTAACCTACTGTTTTTTTTTGTGTGAGGGGTTTTCCCCCGAGCACCCCTCTTCCCCTGCTCCTCTGTTAGCTGTATTACTAAATTTCAATAAAACAAAAAAAATAATTAACACATTTATTACAAAAATACAAATTATAATACAAAAATACAAAAGACTTACTTATCTATACTTACAACTAGTTTAATCTATACTTAGAACTAACTTAATCTATACACTACAACTAACTTACTGACTGTTCAGACCAGTGTGGTATCCGCCTCTGGTACTGCTATACACCTCTAGAACTGCTATACAAAATACCACATAATTTTATGTTTTACATACCGAGGCAGATACTAATCTAACTTATACACATATTTTATTGCTCTTAACAATTCCTTAAATGGATCTTTATTCTATTCTTTCGTCTCCATGACAATTCTACCAACCAGTCTGCAAAATTGCCCTTGTATAGGTCTTTTTGGAATTTACGCTTTATTCACCTCCAATGGCTCTCTATACGTTGAGTGTGTGTCCCGTCAGGTGCCACAAATCGATTCTCTTGGTCGCTGTGGTTACTTTTTTGTATATGTATCCATATTCTGGAAGGCAGTCATATGCCCTCCAAAAATCGGTGTGGATTATTGATTCTTCTGCGTCATGCTTTTGAATCAGTGGCATCAATACTTTTGCAGACCTCTCATTATTGGGACACACTTCTAATCTAAGGTCATCACTGCCATTACGCAGCTATTGCTTAATGATGAAATAGTAAATTTTGGTAATTATACAGTTTTTTTAGGAATAACAGTGGACTCGAAGTTACAATGGGGCATATTTCAAAATTAGCCAGTAGACTTAGTTCTGCTGCTTATGCAATTAGAAGGATAAGCAATTAACAGACGTAGCGACGGCAAAACTTGTATATTTTAGTTATTTCCATAGCATTATGTCATATGGCATACTACTATGGGGTAAAGCTGCCTTTACGGCATGGGTTCTAGAGAGTCATTACGTCAATGCTTTAAACAATCAAATATCCTCACCGTTGCCTCACAGTACATTTATGAAAATATTATGTATACAAGGAAAAACTTAGATAGTTTCAGGAAACTTAAAGACTGTACAAGTAGAAACTTATGCAATAAAAATAAGCTAACTTTACCTAAATGCCGTCTACACAAAGTTAGTAATTCATTTTATGGTAATTGCGTAAGATTCTATAATAAACTGCCAGAATCTACGCTAAATCTGACAGAGAGGCAATTCAAACTTTATATTAAACAAATGTTATATAAAAAAGCCTATTATAGGATAGATGAATTTATAGATGATAGCAATATATAGCAAGTATAAGTTTATTTGCGGACAACGTTATAATTTATTTTTCATACTGCTTTCTTGATATATGATAGCGTAGCGGCTTTTGTATTGATTGCCGCATGCATCCTCATGTAAAGTGCGAATACTGTAACTACCATATAGTACTTTTTGTAGCTGTGACGTGGTCGAAAGGAATGACTAGTCATGCTCACTAAAATGTCCAGACATGTGGCGGGCGTGGTGGGCCGGGTCATTGGGCTCCCTAAAATGTGGTCGAGCGCAGTGATGGCTGGCTCATCCGTCATACTCGTGAACGATTGCTGTTTGTAGGGACTGGTCTGCTCTTATCACTACGACTGGTTTAATCTTATTATGTTTTTATATCTTATTGAGCCTAAATAAATTAGTGCTGGTTGGTAGTTTGTATTCACACGTTTCGACTTGTAAAATGTGAACTTACAAGGATTGTTTAAAAGAGCAACACACAAGTTTCTTGCTTATTCTTCTTGTGATGAGACATAAATCCGAATAAGCGGTAGATTTAAAAAAAAAAGTTGATTAACAAAAGTACTTAAATTAAGTTTATTTGAATAAATGATTTTCTATTCTATTCATTTTCAATCATTCCGAGGACCCAATGACCTTCTATATGTCTTCTTCTATTATACTTTCTTTTTCCAAATTTTGACTCATCAATTTGAACAATTTTATTGGGTCCTCCGATTTTGGATTCATAAGTTTGTTCATAAATTATTATTGTTTCTCGACAATACCTGTACCAGTCGGCAATCGTTTTAGTTGATCTTCATAGGTTGCACCATGGCTAAATAGGTACATCATTTGAAAAGCAATGCTTAATGTCAGATGCACATTTTCAAACCAAGTCCCCTGAGCAGTGACACTGGTTTCGTTCTGCAGTTACTCTTGGTACATCTGAAAAAGCCCAATTGGCCATGACTTGCGCTTGTAAGCGATATCATATTGCTTCTTTGAATTATCAGATAAAGAGGCACCCATCACTTCGGTAGATGTAGGGGGAACGCCGCGCTTCAATAGTGCTGTCCGGATAACTTGCCAGCAACCAGGGTAAATCTGGGAAGATGGCGATTGCTGTGGGTAATTGAAATAATAGGTTCATCTTCAGGTTGAAATGTTAATATATCTGATACTAGTAAACTTTCAAAAAGTGGATACCAAGGTTGTGTTGTCCATAGGGGTACAACAGCAATACATTGAGCGTTATCAGCTAATATCTTTCTTAACGTTTTTAATATCGCACATGGAGGAAAGGCATAAAAATTTAACTCCTGCCAATCTAAAGTAAACACATTAATGGCATATGCGTCTGGATCTTTATTCCACGACACGTAAGCTGTACACTTTTTATTGAGACGTGTAGCAAACAAGTCTATAGTAGGAATGCCAAAAGTATTTGTTATCCGTTTGAAAGTCTCATTGCTTAGTTCCCATTCCATGTCGGGGTGATTCCGCCTAGATTCTGCGTCGGCGATATCGTTATCTTTGGGACTGACATATGAAGCAAAAATATATAATTTTCTTACTTCACACCATTCCCACATGTCCTTAGATATCCTATTTAAATGAGGGAACCTATTGTCCTACGTATTGTCGATTCGTAATAGAACTTGACAATTAAATAAATGTTTTGCAAATATTTTTAAACCGAATAACGCAGCTAGTGACCGTAACTAGAGTAACCATCGCGGATGTGTCCGGCAACAAATTTTTTGTTCTTAAAACGATCCAAAGTGTTGTAATCTCAAAAAAATTTTTGTGAAACCTCATTAGTGTAAACTATAGACAACGATATACTTCTATTTCTACTAAAAATAGTGAATAAAAACAGTGATTACTATAGAAATAGCCCAAACATAATATTAAACTACCGCCAACAAATTTTATATAACAATCAGTGAAGTGACTTTACAAAAACGCGTAAACGACGCGTTCTGCACGGCGCTTACGACCCTCTTCTCGCGAAGTCAGCAGCTTTACTAAAAGAGTGAATCGTTTTTGTATTAAAGTACAACAAATACCAGCTTCATAATATTAACACATTGACGAATACGAAACATATTTTTATAAACCTGACAACTGTAAAAATCCAGAATAGCCATGCCTCTAAAACGTACACCACCCACTTCACCAACAAAACAGGTTATAAAAAATAATGAACTTTATTCTAACGTATCACACTCCGGTTCAACTCCAAATCTACCTAGCATGCAAAATGACAACGTCACTATATCTGCGTCCAGGCAAAAAAGGAGACGGGAAGAGGACAACACGTCGCTCGTGGATGAATTCCGTTCTCATCTAGCAGAGAATAAAACGCAAAATGACAAGAAATTTGCTAGTCTTCAAACTGCTATACAAGAAGTTATCACACAAAACAACGACATAAAGGAATCTATATCATTTATTTCTAAGCAATATGAGGACATGAAGGACAGAGTGCACAGCTTGGAATCGGAACGTAAGGCCGATCATCGTCACATTCAAGAACTTGAAGAAAAGATAGATAGCTTAGAACGAACACTCTATTCCACCAAAATTGAGGTACGGAATATTCCTCAAAAGCAGGGTGAATCTAAAGAAGATTTGTGTAATCTCTTAATGCAAACTACAGATGTTATTGAGTCACCAATCCAGCGGCAGGATATTAAAGACATATATAGAACAGGAAAAAAAAGATGGGATGCTACCGATCGTTGTTGATCTGGCAAGCAGTATTATAAAGGACAGCATCATCAAAAAAGCAAGAATATATAATAATAAAAATACACAAAACAAATTAAATACCTCCCATCTGAAATTAAAAGGACAAATAAAGCCTTTGTATATATCTGAACGGCTAACGCCCAAGACTCAACATATCTACTACCTTGCTCGTATGTTTGCCAAAGAAAATGGTTTTAAATACTGTTGGACATCATTCGGAAAAGTTTTTTTAAGATTGAATGATGGGAAGCAACATGTACTGATCCGAAATGAATCAGATTTAACTAGTTTATCTCAAAATAAATGACTAAAATCCTATTTAACTAAATGTCACTACTTTCATCATTACTTCTGTGATCTGATTTCATTTCAGGATCGTAGGTTCGTATCTAAGTTACAAAATTGCACTCAAAACCCACTTACACTTTACACAAGACAACTATTATATAACAAATTCATAACCAAAAACACTACAACACATAAATCCCATAAAAACAGTTCAACACATAATAAAAAACGCCATACCCTCATTCTAGAAATAGAATCTTCATATAAATATAAAACTGGCTTTAATCTTCTTTTAACGGTACTAGATTATCATAGAAAATTACCTGAATACATAGATGCAGTTGAATGGAACATTAATCTTTTAATTTGCAAAAATGGCTAACTCGGATCAAAACATACCATCGGAATTAGATAATATAACGGTTGCTTCAGCGTACAATTGTGACACCGAAACATGCAATAGATTAATGAAAAATACATCGCAATCATTAAATATAGTCACACAAAACATTCGTAGTATATATAAAAATATGGATAGCTTTTTGTCTCAAATGTCTAGATTTGAATTCGAAACAGATATATTGATTTTGACAGAATGTTGGCTAAATAGTGATAAACCAATTCCCGATTTTGATGATTACTTTAATTTTAGTTCCCAAAAATGGCACAATCAAAATGATGGCGTTGTAATATATGTTAAAAATCACATAAAATGTTCTGTCGTTGAACCTGATATGTCAGGTGCAAATTATCTCGTCTTGAAAATAGAACCAGATATCTACATAGTTGCTATTTATAGATCGCCATCGTACCAATGCACTGACTCGTTTCTTAATTCAATAGAAAATATCATAGCTCCAATAAACAAAAGAAAAAATAGTATTATTATAATAGGCGATATAAATATAGACATAAAACAGGGCAACAAGGACAGAAATAGCTCAACATATATGGATCTAACTACTGAACTAGGACTATTACCAGCTCATACTTTTCCCACTAGAATGCATAATTGTCTGGATCATATAATGTTGAAAACAGAATTACCTGCAAGTGCTTTTGTTGTCGATTCCACGATCACAGATCACAATCTGGTTCTATTAAATCTCTCTACATCTTACACTAAATACGTTAAGAACTTAAGCAACCAAATAAAAACTAATTTTGACGCTGCCGTCAGATATCTTGAGACAGTGGATTTCTCATTCATACGACCTGATTCTGATCCCAATGAAGCTACAACTACGTTTACAAAAACTATTTCTATAGCTATAGCCATAAATTCCAACCCTCGTCATAATCCCTGTAGAAAAAGGATAATAATAATAATAATAATAATAATTTTTATTTCAGACAACATGATCCATTGTGTTAGTAACAGCTTAATGACATAACTTATCCTATGTTAGTAATAAAATATATAATAAAATAAAAATGTAACTTTTAACATATTACCTGTCCCACCCAGTGTCTTAGAATGGGACAGTCTACTTTACAAGCAATTGTCTTCAGGACACTGTTGGAACTCGCCCGCACTCTGCCTAATAGGGACGTTATTCGCTTCCGCCGTATAGCATAGAAATCGTCTGTGCGCTCTTGCGCAAACATATGTGACGCGCTGCAGTGGCGGGGCAGCCCCATTGTTATATTGAACGCGAAGAGCATTGTAGGTTTTTTGAGTATAGTTGACCCACAAGCCGCCAGTGTAGAAAACCTGACAAAATGCCTTAAAAAGTGTTATTTTGACTTGTTTTGTACACCGGGCAAACCTGCGTGCCAACATATTACTTCTAACTGCCAATGCTCTTCTTTCACGTTCTATGTCCATATCATCTTTTAATGTGGATGTAACAATATGTCCAAGATATTTAAAATTTGAAACAAGGTTCAATATATTCCCATTGAGTGATATAGGAGGCACATAATCCGGTTTTTTACTTCCAGATGCAAACACTATAATCACACTCTTGACAGAATTATAAACTAATCCATGACTTTCTGCATACGATTCACATACAGCTACCATTTTCCTTAAAGCTCCAATTGAGGGGGCCAACAATACCATGTCATCTGCATAGCTTATATTGTTGATACTAAGTCCATCGATATAGCAACCAGCATGCATACCGCTGAGCTCCTCTATTAAACTATTGACATATAAACTAAAAAGGTTAGGTGAGGTCAGCCCACCCTGTCTCACTCCGCATTTTAAATGGTATGGGTCAGACAGAGAATTATTCCACTTCACCTGGTTGCATTGGTTATTGTACCAATACCTAAGAATCTTTACTAATTCTACGGGTAGAGTAGTATTCTTAAGCTTACTCCATAAAACATCATAGGACACCATATCAAAAGCCTTGCTTAAATCAAGGAAACAGGCATAGACAGGAGTAGATCTTTCTGTGTAATATCTGACTGTGTGCTTGAGACATAAAATAGCAGACTCTGTTGACACCCCCTGCCTGAAACCAAACTGCAGGTCATGCAGGTTTAGGTGTCGTTTGAGTTGCGAGTCAAGCAAGCAATCAAACACCTTTGCAGTTATTGTTGCTAAAGATATAGGTCTATAATTTCCCGCGTTTGATACGTCTCCCGTTTTATTCTTAACTATTGGTACAACAACCGTTTTTAGCATATCGTCTGGCAAATATGTGTGCGCTATACAAAATGTATATAACATTGAAAGTAACCTGGGCAAGTGATCTCCTGCTGCCTGAAAATGTTCCAAACTGAGACTATCATATCCCGGGGACTTTCCTTTTTTCATGTTCTTTATAACAACTTTAATATCCTCATATGTAAATCTATGCACTTCACTATTCACACCCTCACTGAAAATGTTGGTGGTTGACTGTGATGGAGGCAGAGATGAGTTCACCTTAAAGTTATTTTTAAACATATCAGCTATTTGTTTACAGTCCTTAATCCCATTAATACTAATAGGTATAGAGGGTCTACCACTCAACTTGTTTGTAGCTCTCCAGAATCCACCAAAGTCGTTGTTGGAGCGGTGAAGAGCTAATGCATCCATTTTCATCTGGTCTTGGTGATTGAGACACCATTTTAATTTACCTTTAAACCTTTTACGACTTTCACACATTTCGTCATACACAACACCCACGTTCGGCCTGCCATATAATTCCCATACTAAAAATTTAATTCTCGCCTCATTATGTGCCTCCCTAACATATTTATTCCACCCAGATACCCGTCTTCGCCCCCCTACTCCCACCGGCCTGTCGTGACTTCGGACTGCAGCCTCTGATAATATGTTCACTATGTTACTATACAATTGATTTATTATATCTCTGTGAGTTAAGTCACTACAGTATCCATCACAACAGCCAATTAGTTTTTCTGAGAAATCAATATTTTTTAATTTTTCATTACAAAAACTATTATATGTATTTATCTGTTCATTGTTTCTACTACCCCAAACTACTTTATTACAAACATTTTTATTAATGGAAATTTTCGGTTTTAAAAGATTTACATTACATTTTATTTCAATAGGGAAATGATCAGACCAATAAACATCATACAGTATGTCTACATCAACAGTGGATGTCCATGCAGCTTGTGTTACTAGAACATGATCTAGCCATCTTTTCGTCCCATGTGCATCACTAATAAATGTATAACAGTCCGATTGTAAACCTAGTTTCTGTATATCCGCACAGATAAGCTGTTGTTCCGAACAAAAGTTTAAAAGTTCCTTACCGAATTGTCCATCTGGGTGCGCATTATAGTCTCCCAGAATAAAAACAGATTGCACATCAATATTTTCAACAATGGCACAAATCTCGCCCAAACAATGTGTGAACTCCGTTAAATTATCACTATTAACTGTGGGCATGTAAACACTCATAATGACCATGTCTTTATCACTAGTTTCCTCTTTAATTGCTGTTATTCGCGAGTTTTCACTATTAATTATCGATACCGAATTAAAAACACTTTTTCTCCATAAAATTGCGACACCTCCGAATGGTCTGCCGTGAAGTATACCCACTGAAGTATCTACAGAAGACTTTCCAGTGTATCCAAAATCATCATGTATGCTGTCCAAAAAATGTATGTCATGGGGAAGAAGCCAAGTTTCCTGCAAAGCGACGATATCGGACCTCTCACACAATGATTTTATACATTCTGCCGATCGCTTCGCAGATTTACAATTAAATGATATAAAAGATAACTGTGTTGTATTATCCACTTTTATTTTATAAATTATATCTTATCACCTTTTACGAGTGTCTTTTTAAAAGTCACAAATCGACGAAAGGAAATACCATCCGGCCACAGACCCGCATCCATAAAGATAGAAAATTTACTCCGCGGTATGTATACTTTGTATGCATCGTATTCCTTCTGTAGTTTCATGCTAATTTTTTCTAGAGTTACAGGCACGTTAGTTTTTTGCAGTATATAGGTAGCAATGTCATCCGGTGATGTATTCTTGTCAACATTATTGATAAATAGCGGTATCTTTATATCCGCTGCTCGAAATTTTCCATTGGGTTCCGTACAAGCTTGACCTCTTTTTCCCATAAATCTATTCTTCAATTTCTTTTTTTGCACTATTGTCCAATTTTCTGTCTCTTTTATATTTTTCCATGCTTCATTGGTAACAATATTCGCATATGATTTTTCCATTACTAATGGATGGGAGACTCGATCATTACTTTCAACTATGTTCATTGCTATACCGGTTGACGTGATTGGTGCGTTCGGTGGCGCTACTCCTCCCGCGCCCGCTTGCACCTCATCTAATACCTGCTGCTGTTTAAACGACGGTTGATCAACTGTATCTCCTACCCGCACACAAATATTGTTTACTGAACTATTCAATAAAGCATTAGATTGCTTTTTCAAAGGAATATTTGTATCGCAATTATTACTTAAGTTCTCATTTCTTTCTTCCTGCGATATATGAAGCAACCCAATCGGCCCACTGTCATAATGAAAATTATCAATTAAATTTGAACCACCTCTTTTCGTGTTTACATATTGTGTCGGTTCAAAATTATTAACAATTGAAGCCGTTTTTAAATTCAACAATTCATTCTTTATCATTTGTATTTCTTCTGACGAAGCGCAGGTCTCTTTAATAGTTCGCAGTTCTTTTTGCAACACAAGAATATCCTTTAATAATCTAGTTACATCCACATGATCAAAACTCACTGGCGGTAGTTTCTGCAAATCTCTCGCAACAAATACTGGAATATTCTCAGGATCTACACTTTTTATTACAGATAAAATATCTTCTATGTCACGCTTCTCTTTTCCATCCTTTTTTCGTATGATCTTGCGTATTTTTGATTTAACTGAATCAAATAGCAAAGTTTTCGCTTCCTTAATTTCTTCACTCGAAAATGACGACGTAATAATACGAATGAGACTTTCCTCATCCATAACTTCACATTTGTTTTGTACAAAAGACAATATTTCACTAATCACAATATTACAATTATTGCATTTTACTATATTTGATGCCATTATGCTGACCGATAACTGAGACAGCTCTGTTGCACATCCATACGCAAAGAATCGCACGCGATGACTGATAAAGAAACCATGGCTGACGCCTGGATTACTTCGTTGTATCAGACATAGAGACAAACTTCATAAAAGACATAAAAAAGATCCACTAAACTATATCCTTGAAAAGTCATATAAACGATACCGAAATTTCTGCAATTTTTTATTAAAAAACTCAAACGCATGTATGATAAATCTCTATTAACTAGTGCAAAAATAATAAGGAAAAATGGAATGCAATTAAAACCATAATAAACTACAAAAGTTCAAAAGTATCAGCCAGAGACAATTTACTAACCATTAACAATGAGAATAAAGATATCATGACTATTAATAACTATTTCTCAAACATTGGCAAACACCTGACTGAAACAATAATCCAATCCAACAAAGAAAACAGAGTAGCTTACAATTTTAAAATACCTTTTGTCCCAAACTCTATAGTCTTACTACCACCAGACGAGGCAGAGTTTGAGTCTCTTATAAACAACCTTAAAAACAACTGCGCAACTGGAACTGACTTAATACCTGTAAAGCTACTTAAACTTGCTAAACATATAATAATACCACCTCTCACAAAACTTCTTATATTGTGCTTTGAGCGAGGAGTATTCCCAACAGCTTTCAAGAAATCACTCATTACTCCCGTCTATAAAGGAGGTGATCAAACTCATATTAGTAATTATCGTCCAATATCAGTGCTAACAGCGCTATCTAAAATATTAGAAAAAGCTCTAAATAACAGACTTATAAATTTTTTAGAACACAACAAAATTCTTTCTGCTCTCCAATTTGGGTTTAGAGTAGGTAAAAGTACGGAAGCTGCTGTTAGCCAATTGATAAATCACGTAACTGGAAAGCTTGATGCAAAACAAAAATGTCTCGGAGTATTTCTGGATCTAGCTAAGGCATTTGACACAGTTTCAATTTCTATGCTCTTAGACAAACTTGTGAGAATCGGAGTGAGAGGAAATGCT